>NW_024582783.1:259518-287606 GCF_018398535.1 Haplochromis burtoni
CTAATTTCTAAACAGGCTAATTTAAAGGCTAATTTCTAAACAGGCTAATTTAAAGGCTAATTTCTAAACAGGCTAATTTAAAGTCTGTTTAGAAAGAAGAAACGCTTCCGGTGAATTTTCATCTAATCTGAAGACTTTTAGTCACGTTTACTCTCTGTGGTCTCAGCCTACGCTGGCTGTTAGCGCCTTACAGGACTACAACTTGTCAGCTTGTAGTCCTGCTTTGCTAATCTTGGTTGCTGTTAACGTTGCCAGGGAAACCTGAGGGCTCAACCATTACTGCGACCCCTCGCTGCCTTTTTTAGTAATTACTTGAATTTGAGGAGTTATCCGAAGTTTCCCGGTAACTGTCTGTGAACGTGCGCTCCCGTGCGTCAAACACGGCGCAGCTGCGCGACCACACGTGGCTGATCAGCGGCGCGAGCAGGAAGCACCGGCGGGAGTGATTAACGCCGACTTCCTGTCAGCAAACGCTGCCCAAACAGGCCGATGTTCGCGCAAACTCTACCGTCTCTGTCCTCGCTCTGCTGCGCGCGGGTCCTCCGTCCTCCTCTTCTTCTTCCTCTCCTTCTTCCTCTTCGGCTCCCAGCACAGGAACATCTGCTCAGGCCGGGATCCCGCCTGGAAACGTGTCTTTGTCCTGCCCCGTGTAAAACATCCCAAAATACAGGCAGCCAGGCCGGAGCGGCTCACATTTCACTGCGGTCAACTCTGCGCACATCTGGAGCACGGCCGGGCCTCAATACTGCTGCGACTGCCACTCAGACAGCCAGAGCCCAATTAACTGGGAGGAGTGAGGAAGAGGGGCCCAGGGAGAGATTCAGTATCTCCCGGTTCATCTGTTTACTTCAGCTGGAGGAGGGACAGATAGGAGGAGGAGGGGATAAAGGAGGACCGAAGGATGAAGTTAAGGACGGAGGAAAGAGGAACTGAGACCACAGCGGGGAGTAAATTAAAGGAAGAAGATGAAGGGGAAAGCAAAACAAAACAAAACATGGAAGAAGTTATCAAAGGGAAGAAATCACAAAGAGCAAAGAAGGGAGGAATAAAGGAATGAGGGAGAAGAAACAAGGATGGATGGAAGGACAAAACAAAATTTAAAAAAAAGAGGAATGCAGGGAAAAGTACCAGATCAAAGAAAAAGACAACATTAACTGAAAGGAACAAGCAGGGAAGGAGAAGGAAAGATTTGTAAAGAAACAAGGAGAGGAAGTGGGATGAGTTCAAGGAAGGCAGAAACGAATTGAAAGGAAAGGAAGGAAGGACAAATTTAAAAGAAAGAATGAAATGGAATAACAGACAGACGTGAGGAGGGGGGGCTATGAAGTGAAGGAAACAAAGACGTGAGACAAAATGTATGGGCAAGGACAGAAATGAGTCAAAAAGAAGAAAGGAAAGAAAAGGAAGCAGTTAAGCCACAAATGATGGGATGCAAGTAAAAAGGGAAAGAGGAAGGATTGAAGAAAGGAGAAAAAAATGGATTAAAGGAGGAAAGAGATGAGAAAGGACATGTGGGGGAAATCCAAACTAAGTTAAAGAAGGAAATAAGGAAGGTCACGAGGAAATGGAAGAAAATGAATGATAAGTAGAAAAGGAATAAGAACGTGGAGTATGAAGGCATTAAACCCCACGAAAGAAAGGAAAGAGGGACAAGAGGAAAACCGTAAGGGTGGATGGAGGTACAAAAAAGGGAGAAAATAAATAAAACCTGAATGATGATAAAAGGTAATGAAGGAGAAGGAAACAATAAAGGAAACAGCACACACACTGAATCTGTGGGAGGAACAAAAAGTGAAGAAATAACTGACAAAGAAGGAATGAAGGAAAGGTGGAGTGGGTGGGAGGGTGTGAGGAGATAAGAGCGGGCAGGAAGGAGGCTGAATGTTTGCTGTAATCATCCCCAATTTAAACAAACAGCCTCTACAGGTCGAGATACTCGAGTACTCGCCCCCCCTCTGCCTGTCACATGCCTGAGTTTGTAATGCTGAGCGTTTGCTCACGCTGAGCCCAACGCTCAGGCTGCTCAACACTCAGTTTATCACAGTTTGTTCCCCTCGTGGGTCTGTATGATGTCATAGAGAGGGGATGTCCATATCTGGCCTCGCTGATGGGAAACCCCGCCTGAAGCATGCAGCAGCTTTTGTAAAAAAAAAAAAAACAGGAACAAACCTGCTTTGAGTGTATTGGCTCAGGGGGAGGAGCTAACATAGCGTCCCTCTTTAGGCAGTGGGTGAACAGTGGTGGTGATGACACCGAGGCCCAGAATAAGAGAAGGGGATTATTGGTGCAAAGCCACTCTAGCAGAGAGCTGAAATAAGCAGGTTTTGCATTTCCGATGGGATGCTTTCAGTGGGTTCCACCCTGAACACATGCTTTAAGAATTTACTCCAACCCCTGCCCACCTGCAGGGGGTGTGGCTCAAAGCAGTGAAGCATTTGTTTTTATCACTTTCTCTTGATTCTCATTTAAATTTTTTTTTGGAAGAACACATAAAATCATTCACTGTCATGTTTGAGCATCTTCGTCTCCTAGCAACAGACTCCTGTCTGAATCTTTTTGGATGTAAACAATCAACTTCATACAAAACCTCTGACAGTACGTTTATTATTGGCTCGCCCGGTATTACTGGGTTTGATCGCTGAGGCTTCCTCCTGCATCATGGACGAGTCTGCGTTGGAGCGATGCTTCGATGAGTTCATCGCTAATGTGAGTTTTCATTTTTTCAGCTGCTGGTTTAAAAATCAAACCGGTAAACTGCCGCATTTCAGACCTGAAAATCAAAAGTGGAGAAAATTTCAACTCTGGTCCACTCGTCTTCATAGAAGTGATTGAATCCAGACACAAGCCTGTTAAGGTCACGCCAAAGTGTATCTTTAGATGATGATGTGCTGCAGTCGTCACAGACTATATACTGAAACTAGCCAGCTAACCTGCTAACTACTAACAGCTGGGTGTTAAACTTTAACCTGACACCACGGTGAACAGTGACCAGTCGTTTCGCTGGAGAGGAATTCAGACCATTTTTGAGTTGGACTGATTTCAGGATGTGAAGGTTGGATCTGGAGTTATCGACACTGAGCTTGTTCATTTCTGGACACCACACAGAGCAGAAACATGTAGCACCACGTTAGCACATAGGCAGATTCTCTTCTTGCTGCAGGACCCCAGGAGGACAGAGGATGTCAGCGAGGAGGTCGGCGAGGAGGAGCTGTTTTTCAAGTTATTGCCTGATGAGCTCCTGACACTGAACACGGTCACCTGTGACGATGCAGGTACGACAACAGAGCCGACAACACTCTGCAGACGGTGCGATCATGACTGGGTGGAGCACTGAGCAGTGACCGAGCTGCATCCATATACTGTTAATCCATAACTGCTAATTAGCACTTAGTGACAGTTGGTTTTGGAGCCTCGAGTGGACGTCAGAGGAACTGCAGTTTATGGTACTTTCAGCTCTGCTGCTCTTGTTCGTGCCTCAGACAGAATCTGTAAGAAGGAGGATCGGACTGCAGAGAGCGGGATCGCCGGCACGCAGTCACGAGACAGCAGCTCCCAGAATTCCTCAGCAGAAGCTAAGCCCACGTGTGCGTCCTCCTCGTCTGAACTGAAGGCCCTTCCTGTTAAACCCGGGACCCCGGAGGACCCTGAGACACTGAAGGAGAAGTCGTCGAATCTCGTCCCAGTGATATGGTATCACCGCAGAGATCACAGTCTGCTTCTGTCCAATGACGGCTCTGCGGCTTGAACATGCAGCTGTGACTCTTGTGTTTTTATGTGTTTGCGTGCAGTAACGTCATCTCCACAGTGGACCTGGGCTGCTGTTTGGACCTGAAGTTCATTGCTCGCAGGATGTGGAACGTGCAGTACAAACCACAGGTGCAGAGACCTGAACGCGTGATCTACGTGAAGACATAATAAGCCCGGCACTGGTTTTCATTCTTGCTGTTTTTCAGTATTTCACAGGGATCATCGCTAGGATCCGGGAGCCAAAAGCAACAGCGACCATCTTCCGAACTGGGAAAATCATCTGCCTGGGAACCAAGAGGTTTGTCTGGATTCACATCTCCTCAGACTATGGTGCAGCATGGTGGGTTTCCAACCATCTCCTTGCTTCCTCTTTCTTTTAATAAGTGTGGAGGAGTCGCGCCTGGCGGCCAGGAAGTTTGTCCGCAAACTGCAGAAGTTTGGCTTTCCCGTGCGCTTCCTCAACTTTAAGATCCAGAACATTGTAGCCTTCTGCCAGACCTTTCCAGTGGATTTAGCAGAACTGCAGAAGGTCCACAAAGGGCAGTGCAGGTCAGGAGATAAGGACTCTGAGTAGAGGCTAGACCCAAACAGGGATGCAGGTTTGAAGCCCAACTTTGAGCACATCACGTGTCAGTCAACGCTACTCTGTGCTAGATCAGGGGTGTCAAACTCAAATACACAGTTAATATTTATTTAAAAAAAAATCTTCCTCCAGATATGAGAATGAATCTTTTCTTATGGACTCAAACACGTTTTGCTGAAAAACTGAATATGGAACAAGCAAAGCTTAATACTAAACAATATAAATATTAGCTGTATAATACCAGTAGGCCAGCTCTAATAGTCATTTGGTATGGCTTCGCGGGCCAAATGTAATTAGGCCCGCAGGCCAGAGTTTGACACCTATGTGCTAGATGATCTGAGACAGATGCTGACTGATGGCACTTGCTTTCAAATTTTGTTGAATATGAATCCCATTTTCTTCAGTCCCCGTGACGATGCTTTAAAGAACTTTAAAGTGGTTCAACACATGATGTGAAATGTGCAATCACGGATACTTTGAAGCACTTGTGAAGAAAAGATGTAGACAGCATGCAGTGCTGGGGAGTAACGGAGTACATGTACCAGCGTTACGTATTCAAAATACAAAATATGAGTAACTGTATTCTGTTACAGTTACTGTTTAAAAAGGTGGTATTCAGTTACTTTGTTGAAATAAATGGATTACACTCGGTCTTTTTCTTTGGTGGTAATTCCACGCCGGTGGAAACCCAAACAAAACGCGCATTAAGAGGCTCTAATGCCCGAGTCTCAATCTCACGCCCCACGTCACCCCTACTTGCAGCCGCATAATGACGTGAAGAAATATTTTTTAAAATTATTGTTCCAATAATGATTTAACCTCCTGAGACCTGAACTCTTTCATGGCATGCATTTTTAAGTTTTCTTTGCTATTTGGGTTGATTGGGACCTAAAGAATGTAAAAACAAAGAATTACCAGATTTTCTTTTTCCTAATTTTTATTTTTGAGAAAAATGAGATCCACATATGAGGACATTTGTTTCAAATTTTGATAGAACAGTTGCAGCATAATGTCCTCGTAAGTGGATATCAGGCCCTTATAGAGAAAAATGTGATGTCCACACATGTGGACGCCAGGTCCTAGGAGGTCAATATGAAGGCAATAGGCAGAGTGTTACAGGCATAAAGCATGCAGCCTCATGGGCAGTGTGGCCCAGCTGTGAGTAAGCTGTTAAGACTCGACTGTACGCTGTGTTCATGTTTTCCTCTGAAACAATAAGCTCCGTTGCAGCAGCCTTTCAACGCCTCTCTCAGTCTCTCACTAGCAAAGTCGACCCAGACAACAAAGTAAAGCTAGTTTTCAGCTACGAGCCCGACACGAACCCCACGTATCAGCCAGAGGTCCCTTTACTACGGTTCGGAGCCGCGGACCTGTTTTATATACGCGAGGAATAGTTTTCTATACGAGATTGCTGCAAAAAGTGCAGCCTTACCTAATGTCCACCTGCTGTTACTCATTTATATTAAGATTTAAACATCTAGCTGGCGTTGGTGTGGAGAGTAACCTTCAGTAATAGTAATAAATCACACAGCAATAGGATGTAGTTGTAAACAGCATGATAATATATTAAGTAATCCAAAGTATTCAGAATACGTTACTCACATTCAGTAACGTAACGGAATACATTACAAAATACATTTTGGGGCATGTAATCTGTAATCTGTAGTGGAATACATTTTAAAAGTAACCTTCCCAACACTGACAGCATGGTCAGTAAATTAGAATTAATGCCATTTTTTGCAGACACCGTAGTGGGAAGGTTCCCAGAATCATCCCGGGCACAGTTCAGTCAGACTGGATAGTAAACGCTTCTAAACTGGCCAGCTCCCACTGAGCCCTGGTGTCGTTTTTCTCCAATATTTTCTCTCCCAGTGTGTCTGCAGCAGTCTGTGTTTCGTTGCATGCTACGTAGGAGATCGCTAAACTGTGGAGTGTGTCCTGAAATGATTGTGGAAGGTTTTAGTTTCTACGTCGTGGAAACTGTGAGGTTTTAGTCTGTGTTCTTCTTTCTACAGTTATGAGCCAGAGTTGCATAACCGCCTCATCCTCAACCCGATTACCGGCATCAGAGTGTCCTTCATTTCAGCTGGGTGCATAAATGTGTGCGGTGAGCTTGTCCACACGTCACAGTTCAATTAAAAATGCTGCCCTGTGGTGAAAACTGACTGAAAAACTGACCTTTGACTTTTGTGGACGTCATCATGAGTGTGTGTCCATGAAATATCCCGTGTTACACTCCAGGAGCTAAAACCAGGGCTGAGGTCGACGCAATCTTTCAAACCATCTGCAGAATCCTGAGAGAGTACAGGTGGGAGCGAACATGCAGCGGAGCTTTGATTTCAAAGCCAAACTGATGTTAGAGGCAGACATGAATAAACTGACGCATGAGCGCCACTGCACTCCACTGTAGTTCCTGATTGCACCACTAGATGTCAGCACGGCTGCAGGCCGCTCTCAGTCAGTGGTTTAGAGACGTGCAGCTCTCGCCGTGTACCTCGTGTGTGTTTGCATTACTCACTCACAGGTGAGGTCAGGATCACCTGAGAATGAGCAGGAGGCCTCTGGGTGGACGTGACCTGCTGCTCGTCCATCAGAACGGCCAAAACAAGAGTGAATAACACGTCACTGCATCCTGATATCCTCTTAAACAGGTTCGTTATTTACAACCTGCCCTTCATTACATCACTCAACATTCAGTCGGCATGGAGCTCAGATTGGACGGTTTGGGGGTTTGGTCGAGTTTCCGTCATAGTGCATGCTGGGAAGTCTACTGGGATCGGCCTCGTTACCTGACGTTTTACTTTGGTGGGCGTGGCTGTGAGCCTCACCTTTCCTGAGGTCAGATTCACGATGAGTCATGAAAACGCGTCATTTGGTGTGTTCTCTGTGACCCGCTGACCGCGGGGATGGAGGCCCTTCCTGTCGTGTCTCCAGGGCTGCATCAGGAGGTGCGGTCATCCGGCCGCTGACACGCCCAGTCTGCATGAAAGCAGTGAATTATGGGAACACTTTCTCTCCTCTGAGCCTCTATGTGCTCTTCCTCCACTCACCGTCTGAGGCTCTCAGTCAGTTTCATCTTTTTTTGAGTTTCACATTTTGAAATTTCTTTTTCAGGTTTTTTGGAACAGCGACTGCTCATCGTGTGCTCGTGACCTCCTCGCCTCTTTGTATTTGATCTGCTTGAGCTGTTCGCATCCTGTCACTCTTGCTCCATTTGGCTCATGTCTTTCCCTCTCTAATAACATCCTCGACTTCCTCTGATCCTAATAATACCAAACAACAATCGTCCTGACACTCACACTTCCTGAACTCCCCACTCTCTTTCTTCTTCGACATCGATGCTCTGTGTTTGCTTCTCTGGTGGAAACGAGCTGAAAGTCATGTTTGAAAGTTTTTTTCTGTCCTTGTTTCCATTCTGTGTCCAAACAGGTTATTATGTAACAATTCTGTTAACATGGAAAACAAAATAAAGTCATAGAGGAAATATGCTCAGTTTGGGTATTTTTTTATTTATTATCACAAACTGCCTGATGAGCTTATTCAGAGTCGCTGCTTTTTAAAAGTTTTGTTTATATATTATATTGCCTCTGACATTTACCACAAACTCAAACTAGAAATCCCACTCGGGAGACTGAAACTGAAGGGAATGTTTAAAAACATTTGAAATGAATGAAAATAAAAATAAGAAAACAAACAGTAATAAAGCTTGTCTGAACAGAACAAACTGTCTGTTTTCTCCCCAAAATCCAAATGTCTAAAAAACAGAAACATTTTCTGAATGAATCCACGTTTCTGAACTGAGCCGGCAGCAGGAGGAGGTCGGGGTCGATGGAGGACATAAAAAGACCTTCAGTGACGGCGTTTCATGTTTTTCTGAGTTCTGCAGCTGTAAAGTCTGACAGTTAAATTCAATTTATTTATACAGCGCCAAATCACAACAACAGTCGCCTCAAGGAGCTTTATATTGTAAGGGAGACCCTACAATAATACATACAGAGAAAAACCCAACAATCATATGACCCCCTATGAGCAGCACTTTGGTGACAGTGGGAAGGAAAAACTCCCTTTTAACAGGAAGAAACCTCCGGCAGAACCAGGCTCAGGGAGGGGCGGGGCCATCTGCTGTGATTGGTTGGGGTGAGAGAAGGAAGACAGGATAAAGACATGCTGTGGAAGAGAGACAGAGGCTAATAACAGATATGATTCAATGCAGAGAGGTCTGTTAACACATAGTGAGTGAAGAAGAAACACCCAGTGCATCATGGGAATCCCCGGCAGCCTACATCTATTGCAGCATAACTAAGGGAGGATTCAGGGTCACCTGGTCCAGCCCTAACTATATGCTTTAGCAAAAAGGAAAGTTTGAAGCCTAATCTTACTGTCCTGATGAGCGCTGAAGGGAAAGTTCATTTAGATAAAGCTTCCAGATCTCTGCCCAAACAAGAGCCTGGAGGCTGTCTGACCACGAGCTGCAGATATCAGAATCATCATCTCCTATTGACTGAAACAGGCTGTTTGAGCTCTTGTCTCTTTACCCTCCTCCAAACACACTTTGTTCTGATTGGCCATCTTCTGGAAGCCTGCTGATGGGCAGCAGACCTTCTTCTTGCCGACTCTGAGGCCCCGTTAACCTAACTTGGCTCTTGGAGGCGTTTGGAAACTTTCTTGGAGCTCGATCCCAGGAGAAAGTTATCTGAGAGGTTATGTGACTGTCAGGTGACAGCAGGACATCAGGCTGGACCAAACGCAGGTAAGAAGGAGCTCACCACACAGTGAGCATTTAAACTGAGTCCAACAAGTACTTTTTGAAGTTTTCTCCAGTGAATTATCAGAAAACCTGTGGATGCCATTAAGTTCTTGCTCCTCAGTGCTTTGAGGCCATTCAGTGGTTAGCGTTAGCTTCTGGTTTACTTCTGCACACCTGCATGTGCAAAATGCCTTCATGGAAAATTCAGACTCCACAAGTTTTTTCTTCGTCCTGTTTCCAGGCTTCAGCAGTTTGGCCGGCCTCGCGGGGCCGCTGCTGTGACTGCACACTTTTAGTCAAAGGGTTTTTTTTAGCAACTGGGAGCTGTGAAGGTCCAAAAATGCAAAGTCAACTTTTCCACTTTGTTGTGAGCCAAACAACATCAGCATGTAGGATTACAAAGCACACCTGTATTCACAGGAAGGAAAGCACGAACTCGGAGCTGTGAGCTCCAATAGCTGCTAACTCACCACTTTACATGCACGGCCTGCAGCCATCTGTTGTACAGAGGAAGCACGGGAGGACGTCTCCGGAGACTCGGATCCAAAGCAAATAGCTCACATCATCCCTGACCCAGAAACGGATCTGGGAAGGAAGTGATTTAGCACTCGGGCACCGTGCCTGGATGAGTGTCCCAAAGGTCAGGAAGAAAAATCAATCAACCTCCGAGGCTTCATTAGACACTTCATTTCGCCCCGATTGCTTCATCTGAGCAGGAAACGAGAACTTAAATCACTTCCACATGAGCTGAAGCTGAGACTTTAAGTCGTCTTCTCGTCCACAGGTCATAAAACTGATCTAAAAGCAGGAAAGTGCCTGTGTCAGATTTACGAAGCAGTTTACTGTAAAAATCTGTCATGGTGAAGTTTCACAGGCAGGCAAAAGCCTCATCTCCACTCCCGTCTTTACCCGTGAATCAGCACAAATGCTGAACCCAAACTGCACATGTGGGAGCCTGAGATGATGTGAAATGACCCACATCAGGCAGGGTTCTCCTCTCTTGGTCTCAACACCCCCCTGTTCCGATTCAAAGGGCTCATCGGGGGGCTGAGGCCCTGCTGTGACCCCTCATCAGCAAACGCCTTTGCAAAAGTCTTTCAAGGGCTGAAAATAAGGCCAGATGTTCCCAGCTGCTCTCAGCAGGTCACAGACTGAAGTCGCTGCCGTCTCAGAGGAGAAGCTGACATTCCTGCAAATAAAAATAAGGAGCTGCTTTTTGTCTGAACTGTAGCATCACATGAAAGCCGAACAGGCCACACGTGTCCACACTCAGACATCCGTCCTGCTGCAGCAATCCTAAAAAAGCTGTTCTCTCTTCCTCTCCTGGTTGGAGACTAACTTTATCCTGCAGTCAGCAGAACGCAGCAGACTCAAGTGCATCTGAACTTTCCCTTTCTCCTAATGTGGGCTGCACCTGCATCTCATGAGCTTGCTGTTCCAGATGTTGACCTGCAGACTTCCATGAGGTCAGAACCACAACCACCTGCTGACAGCCAATCACGTAACCCGCTAACTAACTTGGAAAATAAATAAACCTGCACAGGTGCGGTCTGTCGCTCCCTCAGTGTGTCTGAAAATGCACAACAACAAAGCAGTGCCAAAAACTCTCAGACCTGTACACGGATAACCAAACATATGATTTCTTACTGCCTCACAGAGCTTTGATGTGGGAATTCGACTTTATTTCAATTTATGCTTTATTTTAAGGAAAATTCCAGTTTCCTTTAAAACATGTTATTAACATAATTTAGGTTTTGTCTTGCAGCGAATGAGCTGAACATGAAGTAAAACGGTGCACACATCAGAATCATCATCATCAATCTCTCATTTTTAATAAATAATCAAGTATGTAGAAGTATTATTAGTGCAGCTGTGGCATAAAGCTTGCAGGAGGCGGTCTCATCCATTTGTTAAGCACTGTGAAAAAATAAATTATTGCTGTATTAAAAATGTTGGTGAATATGAAGATAACATCCTGTAAATAAGATGCAATCAGTGTGAAACTAGCACTGAATGAAACATCCACAGCTCGCTGCACCCATGTTAGGTCGTTATCTTTGCTTTGCGCCACGATGATGATTCACCCACATTAGCATTTAGGATTATGTGACATACGGAAGAAATATGGCGTGCAAGCAAGTCGCATTCCTTTAGTTAATAAGTTGAATACGTGACTGAGTTTGAGCCTTTCAGGCCCTGTGGTCATGTCCAGACGAGCGTGGACGTGAGTCTGTTCAGACGGTAAACAAAGTTCAGCTGATTGGTCCCAGATGTTAACACGAGTTTGCAGCTGCAGCACGGAGGCTCCCGCGCTCGCTGCCGATGTGGAGGAGCTTTAACTCCGGGGTGGAGGTCCTCTGGAGGAGTCTGCAGTCCCAGTAAGTAATGGTAACCATCAGGTTTTTTCATCATACGTGCATTATTTATCACTTTAGGTGAGTATTGTATTTATTAGTCACACTTTCCAACTGCCTCTTCAGACCTGGAAGCTACGTCTTAACCCTCGTGTGATCCTGGCAGTGCCGTTTCACATGACACGTTTGAGGCTCATCTGTAGCTGGACAAACGTGACCAGGCTCTGCACAGGTGTGTTTCGGTCACAGGTGTAAGAAGGTGATGCCTTTTTAGAGTCAAACAAGTCAGAGCAAAGAAAACCAGCAGCCTTTTCAGATTCCAGATGTTAGCCTGTGTTTTAAAGACAAATGTGGGAGTAGCTGTGGTGTCAATGCTGCAGAGCTGACAGACAGGAGAGCAGCTGAAGGAAGGAAAGAGTTAAACCTCTGCTTCCTCCTCGGGTAGGAGGTGGTATGGAGGGGTGGGTGTGGCGGCGGTGGTGGGGGACCTCTTCTTCTATTGATAGCCACGTCCCCCCCGTTTATTCCTGCAGTGAGGACGATGCAGAGCAGCGAGCCAGAGGAGGCTCCACGCCGAGGAGACCCCGACCTGCTCAGACTCAAACTGGCGCTCTGAGGGATGGACGGCTGCTCGCTGACACAGTAAGTGCTCCCAGCTTTCCCGTCTCCACAAAATCACAACAACAGCCGGGACTGTTTAGTCACGCAGGCTGCTGGAATGTCGGGAAAGTCCTGATTTCAGGGAGGAACGTTAAAGCCTCGTCCTCTCTCTGTGGAAGTCAGGCTGCAGGAACGACTGTCTGCATTTTTAAAGCTGCTTCTTCTGGGATTTTATTTTTCTTGAAGCAGATTTCATTTCACACTGTGTGCTGTTGTATCAATAATAATGTTATTTCTGCAGCGCAGCAGCTTTCAAACACAGTCACAGACGGTCTGTGTGCTGCAGCTCCAGCAGTGTGTCAGTCCCCACAGACTCACACGTTCATTTCCCCTTCATCACACCTGTACGGGGGAGGAGAGGCAGCTGTAACGCACCTGTGTAAAGGTTTGACAGGTGGGAGGTGACAGCTTCAGGCTCATGTAGTCTCAGGCAGTGTCTTTACCTTACAGTAACGAGCACCTCCAGGCGACCGTTGTTGTGAGCTGCTCCATACAAACCAAACTGACCTCTGCATGTGACATTACCTGACCAATAACATGGCTGCTGTGAGGTCACCGCACACAAACAGAGAAGCAGACGGTCACAGCTTCAGCTCTTTGAGGTTTGCAGCATTCGTTCGTGCGCAGCGGTCTGAGCTCTGCACTCTGATTGGACCGCTGCAGAGGGCCGAATCTGCTGTGACTCCTGGAAAGGTTGCGTTAACACACCTGAACCATTCAGACCAGCAAACCACCAAAACGTCTACATCTGTAGAGACGCTCACACCGACGATGATCAATCAGTTAATCATCATTAGCAGCTCTCGTGGCTACTTACCCTCTAAGTGCTGGTGAGGACGGCCTTCTTTCACACACTCGGTGTTGTTGTTCTATATCAGAACATTTTTAAGATGATTTTTGTCATGTCCTCTCACGCCCTTTCCAATCAAAAATGATTCAGTTAGAGATCTTTTATCTCTGATCCAGTATTTCCACATATTTCTGCAGTGATTTGGTGTGAGCTGTTCGGTGTGGCAGCCGTAGAGATGTCTGCTTCTCTGGACTATGGCAGGTCTAAATGACACCGCTCTGCTCAGAGCATCTCTCACAGTCACTCCAACGCGTCTTAATGAAAACGAGCTGAGCTGCAGCAGAAAAAGTCGTTGATTAGGAGTGAAAATAATGAGGTTACAGCGGGGCCGGGCCCTCGTTACGCCTCGCATCATTTCCTGTGATCTTTCACTTTCAGGCCACTCTCAGGCTGCCCTCCCTCTGCCTCAAGTTAAGGCTTCGTTTACAGCAGAGGCTCTCGCTTCCGCTCGGAGAGACAGATGTCGCCACAAAGTGTGTCAGCGCCTCAACGACTTTCACATTTAATCTGTGAAAGTCGTTAGTTTGGCCTCGTTTCCACTCGAGCTCTGACCCAGCGACCCGTGTGATCCCAACCTGGTGCTGCACACATGGTCAGAGGCTGAAGTCAGGTGACCGTGAAGGGAAGGAGGCGTTGATGTGTAGCAGCTGTTTATCTTCTTGGCTGATGGTTTTAAACCAGCTGTGGAATAAAACAAAGTGTAACAATATCAGACGTAAACGATGCTTTAATGTCTTTGATGTAACCAAAAACGTATTTCTGACTTCACAGCTAGCTGTTCTCTGATTGGCTGATCCCTGACACCTGCATCAAGATGGCTCACCTGTTCCTCGCCAGCAAGATCACAATGCCCGATGACCTCCACAGCAAAGGTGGCGGTGGCAGGGTCCCCCGGAGCGCCATGAAGGTGCCGCCGTCCATCTCCGCCGAGAAGCTGAGCCGGGACAAGCCCAGGAAGGATCGTAGAGTCGTCGTGACAACGCACGTCCCGCATGTCAATGAAGTCCAGCTTACAGCGGCGACGGGCGGCGCCGAGATGTCCTGCTACCGCTGCACCATCCCGTTTGGCGTGGTGGTCCTCATCGCTGGCATTGTGGTGACGGCGGTGGCCTACACCTTCAACTCCCACGGGTCCACCATCACGGTGCTGGGACTGGTGCTGCTGTCTGTCGGGCTGGGGCTGCTGGGCGCCAGCGCCATCTGCTGGAAGGTCCGACAGAAGAAGAAAAAGGACAAGCGACGGGAGAGCCAGACCGCCCTCATGGCGAGCCACGGGTACTGCGTGGTCTGAGCTCAGACCTCTGACGTGAATAACAACACAAACTAACAGGATTTGAGACGCTTTACAAACTGCAGAGACCTCGCTGTGCTGTTTCCTCCTGCAGCTGACGCGAGGACAGCCGCAGATGTTAACGACGAGCGGAGCGAAGGATGCGTCTCGGACAAAGCATTACTAATGGAGACGCCTTCATCAGCTGGAGGTGTTGGATGAGGAAAAGCTTGCTTTAGTGCTGACACAAAGAGATAAATAACACGTCATTAATTTTACAAATATGCTGATAAACCAATTTTTCAAGCAGAAATTCAGAATATTTTCAGGTCCCAGCTCCTCAAATCTGCCCGATTTCTCTGATTTATCTGTCGTCGAGGTTCTGGAGTACAAACATGTGAACCTCCAAACACCCACCCTGCACTGGGGGCCCATTAGAGGAGCCCTGAGCCCAGACAGGCGACCCGGTGGGCGTTCAGAGGTCTGGGTAACAAAATCAAAGCCCCTCAGGTTTATTGTTGGAGCAGGTAAATGGATTCAATCTAATTATTGCCAAAGCATCAATTTTCTCAAAGACATAACTTAGCACGTTTGTAGTTTCCACACAGGACACGTTAGGATTACGGCTGATGCTTTTATTCTGAAAGTACCTGCAGCTGTTTTAGTGACATGAACCTTTAAGTGTTTGGCTTCAAAAAATAAGATTTTGGATAATATGAGTGTTTAGTTGACAGCTTCTTAAAACTCATTTATGATGCACAGTATCTAACTAAAGCTGCTAATAAGCTATAAAAGACATTTAAAGGTACTCTAACGTAGACGTTTCTCTGAGTTTGTAGCTCTCGTCGGTCTAATTTGTGGCCTCTGACGTTTCCCCGGGATACACAGAGCATTCCTTCGGGACATGTCATCATGGTTTGATGTTTCTGGGTGAGACTGTGTTTCCCTCTGATGTTGGGTTCAGACTACAGGGAGCGTCGGATTAGATGGTTTTGCGTCACATTGGGTCATTAACATGTCACGAACATAAACATGACAATCATCGCTGTTCGCTGTGTTTCACAACCTGATAAAAGTCTCTGCACACGAGGACCGAGGGACCAACACAAATGTAATCATGTGCTGTGGCGTGCGCGGCAGAGCTCTCAGACCGCTGAGGACGACTTATCTGCGTTTCCGTCTGAATCTGAAAACCCGTTAAAAACCCACGAGGCGACTCAGGGCGGAGTCTTAACGAGATTAATGAATGACATGAGCAGATCGCTATCCCAAACTCAAACCGGACTCCATGATGTTCTCCCTACGAACAACGTGAAGAAAAACGACCTCCTCGCCAATTTATCCCGTAAGACTTTATGTCAGATTTTGCCGTAATTGGAATTCTTGAGTTATGGTCGTAACAGCGAGTTGGACCTTTATCGCTAAATTAAGTGCTAACAATTCCCATCCAATCCTGCGATATCACGTTCATAATAATGAAACGCATGCACTACCTGGAAGAATCCGCCTCCAGGCTTCACCTGTCCCCGCCTTAATTGTTTTACATTAGTGGCGCCTTCTTGGAGGTGAAACTTGGTGGGGTTCCTTCTGTGGAGGTGGAGGAGACGAGATCCTCAGAGAAAGAGCTCCGCCTGGCTCGTCCGAGTGTTTCCCACTTCATTCATACTGTGGGATCATTGTGTGTGTCATAAACCATCAGATCTCCCATCTGATGACGTTCGTCAGCGCTTCGCGTCTCTGCGTTGGGGCCGACATCGCTCTATCGTGGAGTCTCAATCCAACACGGTGACGTAACTGAGCGACGTGCAGTGCTGAGGTCACAAATAGACCGATTCCTGACATGCATGCTACTCTGTGTGTTTAGTGCACTATGATGCAGATGTATCCACTGTATTAAAGCTGTTTAGCTCCTATTTATTCTGTTGGTGGACGTGTTCGTGTAAAATATTTGTTCTATTAAAGTCAGCCAAACCACACCACTGCTCTTGCATTTACTCACCGAGGATCTGCTTTGCAGAGCAGGTTTGAGACACGCTGCGGGACTAAATTTAGCCATGTTTATGTTGCCTAGCATCCCAAAGACACACAGCCAGTTAATAAAGTGAGGAAGGGCTGGGCGGGGGAGTCAGGGTTGCATCATCTGGACCAGGAGCTGGTGGTGGCGGTGATGACGGGTAGCGGTTACAACACGTTGTCACTTGTGCAGTGCTAACTTTATCTCTGCTGGAGTGCAGCATCCTGGGAATGTGGGTGGACTGGGGGGAGGGACTGGAAAGAGAGATGAGGGGGTGCGGAGTGGATCATCGGTCTCATTCCTGAGGACACTTTGGAGGAGGTGCAGCGTCTCCTGAGCCTGACGGAAGGTGAAAATAGAAGCGATCTCAGAAGACGTGGACACGTTTAACCCCCCAGCAGCACATCAGCACCTTCCAATGATCACACGTCACTTTCACAAACATGGCCAACAGTTTACCACAGAGGTCGTTACAGCGCCTAAAACCTGTGACCTGCCGTTCTGAAAACACATCAGCTGACACACACAGCTGGTAAAACTCACGTAAAGCATGCTATTCAAACGGCGTCAGCTGGCCGACAGCTTAACCGCATCTGCAAGCTGCTTTGCAACCCAGCTCCTGATTTAACGTCGTGTCTGCTGCTTTGTTCAGTACTTTATCCTATGACACAGCGACTGGCACGATCAAAGTGACTGTCTAAGCTTGCAGTTTCACAGCCTTTGAAATGGTTGCCTTGAAGCCGGGACCAGGTTTGGTTCCTTTCCTCAAAGCTGCTTTGGTGCATCAGAACTGCGATAAGACGGAGCCAGTCTGTGATTGAATGGTGAAGCTGGTATAATCAGGCAATTAATGGCTAAATAACAATGAGATAGAAGAAGTTTTCTAACCAGAATAAAGCCAGCTGAGTCGAGTCTCCTGTTGCAGACTGACTCAGATTGATTGCACCCTGTTGTCAGCGTTTATAAATTAGACACTAATTATTACAAACCTGGGCCAGTCTGTCTGAGGACTACGAGTCGACTGATCGTTAGGAGACACGTCGCCTCCCACCAGGCAAGCTTGTTGCATGCTCCTCTTCTTGGTGACCAGGTACAATCGTTTACTGAATCGGTTGAAATAAAAGCAACACATCTGCCAGGTTTTTCTGAGTAACTGAGGGACACGAGTGCAGCGCTTCCCACTCCGTGCCTTTCACCTGTAAGTGATCAGCCACGCCTCCCTATTACTGCAGATGAACAGTCGTCTCTGTTGCAGAGTGATGACGTACTGATGGTGGCTCCGGTCCGTTTTCTGTCGTCGTCTTGGACCTCTGAAGCTGTTCATGTGCAGCATGAAATGTTAAAGTCAGTTTTAAAAACTCGGTGTGACTACAGCCCACGGGCTCAAATATCTCACTAACCTCGTGCAGTGGACGGTCATCTCAGATGTTCTGTTTGTCTCTGACCATCAGTGGCCTCAACATGAAAAGAGCAGAGCAGGAATGATTCATAGTCCAGATTGAATAAGCAGATTTTGGCCCTGACTGAATCATCAGCTTTTATTTGATATCTGCTCAGTGTTTCAGGCCTTTAGACTCCCTGGAGTCTCAGGCAGAGCGGAGACATCACGTATCAAATAATCTGTTATCTAGTTCAGTTTAGTTTTATTTGCTTTTTGAATTATATCCAAATGAGGTGATTTCCCCCTTAAATAAACAAAGTGAGAAAGTGAAGATTACTCTGAGAGGGAACGTTAGAAATGAAGGATTCCTGTTTATGCTGAGTTGGATGCCTTCTCAGGCACAGTCTGCTGCGTCCTTCCTGCAGAGCTCTGGATGTTTACGTGCTTTCAGTTTGGTTTATTTGTCACAGAGACGATTAAATCATCCTCATCAGCCTCGCTGATGTCTGACCCTGATTCTGATTGTCAGAGCTTTGTGTCTCAGGCTGTGTGAGGACGGCTCAGAGGGGAAATGCCAATCCTTCCCTTCCCCTAACACAGTGACCAGCGGTGTAAGTCAGCAGCAGCGTGCCTGCTAAAAACACACCCCAGACTCCCGGCCGGAAAGGGCCTGGCACGCAAAGAGCCGGGAATCGGCACGGTTGAAAGGATCGGCCGGAGAACAGGAAGGAGTTTCTGCTCGAACACACCCTCTATCCAAACTTTGAACTAATTCCCAAAAAGGCGTGAGACTGCTCTGTCTTCAGAGGAGAGTCAAGGTCAGCCGAAGAGACCGAGTCAGGAACCATCGGGCCAGATCCTGCCGGCTGCAATGGATTTAAAGCTGTGGAAGAATCATAAAACCAGTGAAACTCTTTCTAATCTGTAAAGGCAAAACTTTGACCACCTCGACCAGGTGTCCTGATCACATGACCCAGCGCCGCACAGGCAGGGACGTAGGCTGACTGCTACATTTTAGGCAGCAGTGAATCAAATGTTTTAGAGATGTGAAAAAGTGTTGTGTGATAAAAGCTCAGACTCTGCCTGTCTCTGATGATGGTGTGCAGTAGGGGTGCAACGATACTCGTATCGATATTGAACCGTTCGATACAGTGCTTTCGGTTCGGTACGCATTAAATTTATTTTATCAACTTTCCTTCTGACGATGCTGTCTGTGTTGAGCGCTCAGTGGATCTGCGCTCGACTACTCCACCTAGGCTGCACAAGCTAGTGAGACAGAAGCTAAGCTCGTTGCAACATGGCAAACTGAACCTCCCCCACCCTCATTCAGATCTGGCGTTTGGAACTATTTTGGTTTTCATGTGACGTATGACCCTGAAGGTAAGGCGTCATGGACTAAAGTAAAACAGTATGTCGGATGTGCCACGCAATGCTCAATTACATGGGTGGGAACTAGTGTGTTAGCGCAGTTAGCTCGTTAACGTGTTGGCCGTCCAGCCCCACGCACGGGGCGATCCGCGGTAGCTCGTTAACGGAGATTTGCCGTGTTGTGGCGTTAAGGTCATTTCAGATTAACGCTGACAGCACTAGTGGGAACAAGGTCACATGACTGGAACTCGAGTCAGACTCGAGTCATTAATTTTATGACTTTAGACTTGACTTGAAAAAATGTTCTAAGACTTGTGACTTGACTTGGACTTTTACACCAATGACCTGGGACTTGAATTGGACTTGAACCGGTTTACTTGAAAAGACTTGATATTTCACCCCAAATATAAAATTTAACATGCATATTATATAGAGATTGAAAATGTGACGTCATTCAGGGGTAAACCGCAAAGGATTCTGGGAACTCGTGGCAAGAGGTACTAGCGCACGCAGGCTTTCAATTGAAATCAGTTCAGCGATAAAAAGAAACACAAAAATGTCAAGAAGCTGTTGTATTATTAACTGCAATAGCCGGTCGCATGACAGCCACGGGAAGCCGACGGGTAAAGAGATCGGTTGTTATCGGATTACGTCGTTGAAGAGAAATTGTTCAGCCATGTTTCCGAAGTAACAAAGAGCGACGGATGCTGGATGCGCCATCAGCAAAGCCCAGACCTACTACAGGAGTCTGCCCAGCATTACAGAAGTACTGATCACATAGACCAAATATAACGTCCCAGAACCCTCCAGCTCACAGGTTAGTCTGCTCCAAGCATTTACACGAAGGTCAGTCTGCTGTTGTAGTTAATGCGTCATTTTCATAACATAATTGGTGATATAGGTTACAAGCAAGTCTGGCGCTGAACAGAAATTGTCGCGCTATGCTCCTTTATTTGTTTATTGTGCATAAATAGTGAATTGTCCTGACACAATATTGCGTTTCGCTTCTGTTATTATGGTACATTGACAAAAACATATACTTTTATTCACAAGGATAAAACATGTTGTTTTGTATCACTAATTGCCCAGTGCGATTACAGCATACAGTATTATTGTCACTGCTACATTTCTGTGATGCTACCAGAAATTATTTCCACTACTAATTAATTACCGTTGAGCTCAAAGGTCCTATTAATAAACGGTTAAGAATGTGTATTTATGACGACATTTGTGAGACTGGTAAACTTATGATACGTACGATGGTCTTTCGTTCTACACGGTGCATTTCAAGGTCCTGCACCCATCCGTCGGTAAACTGTACCTGGGCTTGTTGCAGTGACCTGAAGTTACTATCGTGCCAAACTAGGTATCCCCGACAGAATTTGTTTCCCCTGCGTCGGGAGCACACGCTGGACTGTCCAAATCACGGACAAACAGTATCCCGCATTGTTGATTTTTAGTTTACAAACACTTCTTATAATGACTAACTACTCCTGACATTTTTGAGATCTTAGCTCTTTATACAACGAAGTTATAGTGGGATACAAATAATATCAGGCTGATCCTGCCACAATTTGTTCCCCCTGTGTAAATCACGGACAAACAGTATCCCACATTGCTGATTTTTCGTTCACAAACACTTCTTATTATGACGCATTTCTCCTGAAACTTTGGAGGATTTAGCTCTTTATATAATAAAGTTACAGGAGAATAAAAATAGTTATTAGCCAAAATGTTTATGGTTTATTAAAATAATCCCATCTGATACCCCGTGAGCAATAAATATATAATTTTCTGTTGTAACCCTCAAACTGAATGGTAATGTAACGATACTAATTTTTCACAAAATGAAAACATCAGTACTTCCTGCGTGCTCCCAGCACAGGGGAAACAAATTCTGTCGGGGATACCTACTTTGGCACGACACCGGTCCTACAACCGCATCCAAGAATAACATGCAGCTTATCTCAGAACTGTCGGTGAAAATTATTCTTGGAGCTAGGTTTAATTGAGCTGCATTTTAAAGAGGTGCAATTTCACAATTTGTGTATATTTTCTAAGTTCACTATTTTGTCATGTGTTGAGAAAAACACAGATTTAAAAATTACATGGTCTAATATTTACATTTAGCATAACTGCAACATCTTATTTTTTCGTTTTTTTTTTTTTTAAAGACTCGAAAGGACTTGAAATTCAAAATTTCAGACTTGTGACTTTACTCGGACTTTTACACCAGTGACTTGAGACTCGACTCTGACTTGAGGATAAAGACTTGAGACTTACTTGAGACTTGCAAAACAATGACTTGGTCCCACCTCTGGTGGGAACACAACGAATATGACTGCACATTTACTCCGACATCATCCTCGTGCAAAGACAAGTGGAAGCAGACAAAAACAACAAGCAGCATGCTACAAACTTTACCCGAGTCATTTAGACAGCCGTTAGCACAGGATTCTCCTTATGGGGACCTGATATGTTTAATGTGCTGCTGAGAATATAGCCCAGAAGAAGCAGATAGTAGAGCTTTTATTTTGAAAGAGTTATTTCTCTGGAATAAACTCTCTTTTCCAAAGATGAGTGATTCCCCAATCAGATATATTTATTATTTTTGTTGTTTCAGCAACATTAAATTTAAAAACTGTACTTTTGAGTTAAAATATATATTTATAATTTTAATAAATGACAAATTAAAAAAGCATGAACATTTTTTTTGTATCGAAAAAATATCGAACCGTGGTGACACCAAAGTGTCGAACCGTGAATTTTGTGTATTGTTGCACCCCTAGTGTGCAGGTATGCGGCGTATACGCAGGTGGGGCAGTATCCACCGTCGTCAGAGAGCTCGGCAGCTCTCAGGAGTTTGAATTTGCTCCTGAGGTGGAACGAGAGCTCTCACCTGGAGCTGCCGTGGTTTGTGCTGCAAACACGAAACGAGAAGCCTCGTTAGCGCGCGAGCTCAGAGTGTCGGCAGGTGCGATTACCTGTCAGCAGACGAGCTGCAGCTGCTGCTGACAGCTCGCCGATCGCTAATGAGGCCGGCTGTCAGTCAGAGCCGAAGCCTTCCCGCTGCCAGCAGCAGAGTCCGGCTAAAACTGGAATCTGACGGGAACGCTGGAGTCATCGGAGGACTCGGTGCAGAGTTATAAAACTCAGCCATCCAGAAATATCTGAGCGTGTTCACTGTTTCCTGCTAATTATCCACCTACAAGCAACAGGTAGAGGAAACAGTCAGCATGATCTAGCTGATTATTCTCTGCTGGGAAAACTGGAAGAACCGTCCATCACGGACTGCTTCCATGTTTTAAAGGTTACTGAACGCTAACGAGGTGTCCTCGTGTCACACGAGCAACACAACAATACCAGACGCCATGATGAACGCCGACTGCACCCGAGCCTCAGGCTGGTGCAGACTTTAGTAACCCACAGTGTGGAGCTTCACGTTACAGCAGGTCCACAAGTCAAGGTTAAAAAAGTTTAACAGAAGCCAAAAAAGGACACGGTTACGTCCATAAAATGACTTTTTATGAACAAATTCAATTAGATGTGTGATAAGTCCTTAAACCCCTGAGAAAGTCCTCTGAGAATCAATCGGAATAAGTCATTTATGGTTTTATTCAACATTCAGATTGATCAGATCTCTGATATTGAGAATAACTCCTGTGTGTAATGTCAGCTGTGAACACATCACAGTGATGACCGATCTCTCTGTCCACTCAGACTTTATCCTGTTAAATGTGATTTTTATTGACGCTGCCGTAGATTCATTATGTCTGTATTGAAAACAAAGCTTTAAATGAATAAAACAATTGTGAAACATTGTGACAGGAGACATTTTTAACTCGTGAAGTTTAGAAGCCGCTGTGTTTGTTTGGACTGGGAAGCGGAGGCTCTGTGGAGCTGCGCGGCCTGGAAATGATTTTGAACTGTGAAGGTTACGAGGTTAAGTCTTCATATCCTTCTCTGCTGGCGAGCAATACCCACTCATCCTTCCAGGCTGACTTAAAAGGAAGTCAGTTTATTACGCTGAGATTTAGAAATATATACGAGTGTTATTAAAGATGTTTGAGATAGACGAGGTGATGGGAGGGAACCAGAGTCAGTTTACATGATTTAGATTTGACAGACTTCTCTAAATGCATCACACAGAGTCAGTCTTTTCAAAATGAGACATGATGACAGACGAGATTTCTCTTAAACTAAGAAGAAGATCCCGGAGCCTGAAAACAAACGATTATCATGTACACACAAGTGTCGCCCCCTGCTGGTCATTAGAAATAATGCCAGTTAAAGGGACTTCTGCGGCGGTATCCCTTTTCAGATGTTTCATCCTGTGCACAGACCTAATTCATTTGTTACAGCGAGACGAAGACAAAATCTAATTAAAGCTGGAAGCATTTCTAGATGTTTCTACCCCGAGCCAAAGGCTGACACTTAGACCTCAGTCACACCGGCTTTAGATAAGTTGGTGTGACTGAGACTCACAGAGCAGTTGGGGAGTGTTTGCTGGCGGCTGCTAGTTGAAGTTGCAGAGCGGCGTCTGCATTGTGTCTGATTGCTTTGGGCAGACGCACAGTCCCTAACAGCTCACTGAGAAGTGGAGACACTACATGTTTCACAAGTGCAGCTTTTGCTTTCTTTCCAAAGGTTGACTTGGTGAGTTCCACACAAGCTATGAGCGACTGTGGCGGTGACCAGCAGGCTTTTGGTGCAGCTTCTTTGCAACTAATTTAAGCTAGCAACAACCAGCACCCACTCACAACCAGTCAGGAACGTCCATTTTTCCTTAGCAGACCGGCTTCAGGCCCATGTGACTGAGGACGCTTAGGGATGTAACTGTGAATGTTGTATTGCTGATGGACTGGAGCAGGCAGCAGTCACTGTGGGCGACACACTGGGAACACGAGCCCACTCTGACCCGGAATCTCAGCAGCCCACATGAACCAGATCAGACAGAAACCATGGACACAAAGTCCCGATTTGATACGAGGGTGACCTTTGATCTTTTTATTAAGGTAGATGTTTGTTAGTCGCTTAGCTGTTCAGGTTAGTGGGCGGGGCAAAGGTTAGCTCTGACCCAGAGACACTGAACAGAAACTTCTGTCACCTTTCAAAGTAAGCAGCCACATTTTACGGCTGATTCTGAGTCTCTGCTGTTAAAATGCAAAGGAAGCTGGCAGGGTGGGGTGGGGGCCTTACCTAAACACGCAGTTTGTCTTTGAATGAGCTCTGGATGCAGGATGCTGTGGTGGGAAAGATCGTGTGATAGGAGCCAGTTTCAGAGCAGAAGGGGCCCCAGCAGGGAGAGGCACTTCCTTTCATCCGTCACATCCATTTTCCCTCCTCGGCCTTTTCTCTGCACTCGGTTCTGTCCTCTGCCGCTGCTGAAGGATTTAAAGGTCTACTGAAACAGTAATGTGAGCATGTCGCTCCAGTTTGCCGTGGGTGTCGAGGCCCCGCCGCGCTGCCTCAACACAGGAAGTTTATATTGTGTTTCAAAGAATGGCAGCTCAGGTTTGACGGCCATTCCGGGCCGCTGTCGTTCAAGCCTCGCCGCCCTGAAAGGATCGTGATAAGAAGAATGAATGAGGTGACGCCACTTCCTCTAAACAACACAATGCTCTCCTTCAAGAATGCAGGTCCTGACCTCTGGAGGCGGCAGGGTCACGACAGTGGTCCACGAGCTGGACTATCTCAGTACCAGATGACGTCTCCATCAGCGCCACTGTGAGGCTCATTTAAACCAATCAGAAGAAGCTGAAAGTTTCCTTGTTCTTCACCCATAAATGTGCAGATAACTTTCATAAGAATACTGAAGAAAAATCTGAAATATTTAAAATATTTCAGATTTATTAAATGTAAAGCTGAACTGTGATAACTCAAGAAGGAAGTCACCTGGATCTTCACTTCCTGCCTGCCACACAGCGGTCCACGATGATGACATCCTGATTCATGCAGATCAGCCAACCACCAATGTTGCTGTTTGCTCTGAGGCGTTTTCATGCTACAGATTTATCATATGAACATAAATCAAACTGCAGCCTGATTGTTACCTGACACGTGACAGCACCGCCTACACGGCAAAACTGCAGAACCTGGAAGTGACAGCAAGAAGAAGATCAGAGTTTCAGGTTCAACTCAGCAAGGACACTGTTAGAAATTCATACAATATTAAATATTTTATTGGAAACCATGATGGAGATCTGAAGCAGTAAATATCTGAGGATGAATAAAGGAAGATTAATGCTGTGACTTGCAGCTCCTGCAGGGCGTCACATCCACCGCTGAGGCTAAAATAAGATGAGATGTGTTGCAGTTAATTGTAGGCTACCAACAAACATCCAACAAGTCTGAGCTCCAGTTTTGGTGAGTGACATTCTTGAATTTTAATTGGATGTTACTGAGCACTAATTAGCCGGAGTCTGTGTGATGCTCGTGTGCAGTCTGTGGATGCAGATGGGTCTGTCTCTGCCCCCGGTGTCACGAGCAAATACAGAATGCAGTTTTTAATTGATGAGCATTTATGTCAGTTAAATATGTTCACCTTTGGCTCCAACAGCAACGTGGAGGAAGGTTTATTCTAATACATCAATGTGTGCTCCTCACAGAGTGAAGGAACATCAGTGACACTGAGATCCATACAAACCTGCGGAGTGTGTCACGTGTCCATAAATCAAAGCGTCAAATTCAGTATGAAACACGTGTTTTTAAACTCCGACCCGCTTTTCTGATGAGCTGAAAGGTTGCTGTGTCCATCTGTTGCCTGCCTTTCTGTTTTCCATCAGACAGAAATAAAAACGTCAGCAGATGGAGAACAGCAACGAGTGTGTAAGGAATTAGCCTGACTTTATCCGCCACATCTGCACCCGCACACAAACACAGCAGGAGAAAACTGCCCCACATTTAAAAAGCATCACACACACACACACACACACACACACACATACATATATACATACATACATACATATATACATACATACATACATACATATATATATACATACATACATATATATATACATACATACATATATATATACATACATACATATATATATAACATATAATATCATATATATTATATATACGACACATATCTTATACAATTATTATATCATACACACATATATATATTATATTTATATATATATAACACATAACTATATATATATATACTATATAATATCATATATATTATATATATATAATATAGATATATATATATATATACTATATACTATATATTATACTTTATATATGTGTTTGTATGTATATATATGTATATGCGTATGTATGCTATATATATGTATATGTGTTATGTAATATTAGTATAGGTCGTCTTTTTCTTGTATTGTATATATATGTTATATTGTGTGTTGTATTGATATATAGTATATGTTGTATGTATGTATATATTATGATATGTACGTTGTATGTATTATAAAGTAATTAGATGTATATATGATGTGTGTGTAGTTTAATGTTGTGGTGTGTCATATGTATGTATATATAGTGTGGTGTGGTTGGGTTAGTGTCGTTTATGTGGGGTGGGGTGGGGGGTGTATTATATAATGGTTTATTAGTGTGTGGGTTTGGGCTGATAAAATACTTTTTTGCCCCACTGTTACATATATATATTATATATATATTAATATATATTATATATATTAATATTAGATATATAATATATATTAATATATATTATATATATACATTAATCAATTAATTATACTAATAACATATTAATCTAATATATAATAATATCATAACATATATACATAATTAATATATACAGTTAATTAGATGTAACACATTGACTCTATTTATTACACAAACATCTATGTCATCATAATATCAAATATATTTAAAATAATATATATATTATTAAATCACAACACAACAACAAGCAACACAACAAGTCAGCTTAGTATATAAATAATTTAATGTTGTACTGAAACAAAATCAAAATAATATATAATAAAATCTATTCGTGATGTGGATATCACCTACCTATTGTAAGATACACAAACGAGACACGCACAGTCTACCAATTCCACACATGAACGATAAAATACAACACATATAATATATATATATATACGTAGTCTTTACAAAATAAAAATATGAATATATATATTAAACTAATCCGCTCTTATTACGTGGGTACTATTATTCGTCAGCATGGCATATGAAACATATCATAGGTCCCAGGTATAAGTGAAGATAATCATGTGGCTAACGGCTGTCTTAAATAATGACTCGTGGATATAAAGTTTGATAGCATGCTGATCTACTGTGTAGTTATTTTATGTTCTATTTATGGCACGTGAGTGCGATAATGATTGTCGGATAATAATGTTGCATCACATTCGTTAGTTGATCCAACTAGTTAGTGCTGGTCAGCATGATTAAATCGAAAATATGATACCAGTTACACACGACACACATATAAGTAACACGCACACAACCAAAATGATAATTCGTGTGTGCCTGGCTTAACGAAGAGCTTAAGTATACCGTCGGAATCGTACCCCGTGCGTGGAGCGTATACTGTGTAATAACGCGCCAAACTAGTATTAATATCACGATAGCTAAACGTCTCATAATGCGCACGTGGAGTTCTCGACTACCATAATTGAGTTAGTAGTGTTTGAGCATTTATTGCGTTATACGACCACATCCAACATATCATGTTATTAATCTATTCTAAAGTCCCAATATGACTCGATTCATAACCCATCTATCCAATGAGGTCATACGTCAACATGAGTGAAGACCTAACAAAATGACATTCATAAAGGCCAGAGGTTGAT
Source organism: Haplochromis burtoni (assembly GCF_018398535.1). NCBI lineage: Eukaryota > Metazoa > Chordata > Actinopteri > Cichliformes > Cichlidae > Haplochromis > Haplochromis burtoni. The sequence goes on from NW_024582783.1 coordinate 287,309, forward strand.
ATATAATAGAGGGTGAGCGGAGTTCAGTGTAGCCAGTGTTGTAGCAACAGAGCTTATTAGCTTTCTGTATCTTACTAGCTTGCCCTAGCGCGTCCAGTGAGATTACTGTGTACGTATGAATTCTCCTGATGGTTCAGTCTCCTGATGTCATGAATCTGCGTTCGACTACTGCACAGGCGGAGTAGTCGAACGCAGACCACTGAGCGCTCAACACAGACAGCATCGTCACAAGGAAAGTTGATAAAATAAATTAAAAATGTTGTATTGTTCGATACATATGCGTACCGAACCAAAAGCA
>NW_024582783.1:287631-310131 GCF_018398535.1 Haplochromis burtoni
AAAGCTCTGTATCGAACGGTTCAATATCGATACGAGTATCGTTGCACCCCTAATATATATATATATAAAATATAACTGTATCCTCATACTTTAAAGATGCAACGTCATATGAAGGATAATGATCTCGTATCGTTCCTCACCATCTTCTAAATCCAACAACTTGATAATAAACTGTTTTCTTGCCTCTGTCCAGCTCAGTCATGGTTCAGCTTTCTGTCAGTCAGAGACTGTTGGTCCCAGCAGAGACTGCAGACACTGTCCCACTCAGCACTGGGACATGAGTCAGTGGCATCAGTGTCCCATGTGAACTTTCTACAGTAGACCTCAGCTGAGGGTTGACACTTTGTTCTCTGAGGTGGTTGCTCAGTGCAGACGTGAAGCTCAGCAGAAAGCTCAGAGCAACAAGCTGCCAAACCAGGAGAGGTTCCCTGTGACGTCTGTCTGGAACCAGGCTGAAGGCCCTGAAGTCCCACCTGGTGTGTCTGACCTCCTACTGTCAGACTCACCTGGAGCCTCATCTGACAAAGAAAGGTCTGAGAGGACATCAGCTGATTGATGCTGTGGAGAACCTGGAAGACAAGATGTGTAAGAAGCACAAGAAACATCTGGAGCTGTTCTGTAAGACTGACCAGACACGTGTCTGTGTGCTCTGCTCTGTATCACGAGTTTGTTCCTCTGAGAGAAGAATATGAAGGAAAGAAGGCAGAGCTGGAGACGACAGGCTGGGATTCAGCAGATGATCCAGAAGAGATGACTGAAGATTCAGGAGATCAAAGAGTCGGTGAAGACAAATAAAGGTGCTGCAGACAGAGAGAAAGCAGAAGGTGTTCAGGAGTCTGGGAGACGCCTAAAGGAGCTCATAGAGGAGATTGAAGACCAACAGGAAGAAACAGGCTGAAGGTCTCATCAGAGATCTGGAACAGGTCGCTTCATTCTTCTAACATCTGTGCTGGGCGGAGTTTAAATCCTGAGGCTGAGCAGCGTTTGTACAAACACACACATGTTAGCAGCAAAGCTATGAACACAAACAGGCAACCAGCCCGTGTCTGTCCAACCAATCAGAGAGCTCCTTACATCACAGAGACTAAAATTCAATTCAAATTTCAGTTTTTCTCCTTTTGACACATTTTTCTTGTAAATGAAAAGTTTGTTCTTCTCATGAATTTATAAAGTTAATCTTCAAAAGCATTTCTGTGAGTTTCACCCTCCTCACCCACACTGTTTGAAATTCTTTGTGTCCTTTTTTACTTTCAGTGTCTCTAACACATCCATGCAGAGACGGCAAAACAACGTCAACATCAACATTCCCAGGAGAACTGGAATGCCCACGTTGGCCTGACACAGAGGGCAAAGTGGAAGAGCGACACAGATTACAAAATAAAACAGGAAATGAGAGAAAATAACAACAGATCTCAGACATGATGATTGTGAGGCTGTAGATCTGGCTCACTTTACTAACTGTTCATGCTGTTTTATCCATGGACGTTCTACGAGGAAGAAAAGACATGCTCGTGCTTGTTTTTCTTTTGTGTATTTAGGAGCAGTTATTTGGTCGGTACGTGGTGGTGAACAGCCACACAGCCTGGCAGCACTGCAGGCTGTTCAGCAGCACGCTTGTCTCTTTGTGGGTTTTGTAGTTTAGTAGGTCAGGCTGACGTCTACCATCAGCAGCTGTTTGGGTGCCCCTCTCACAGGTCTAATATCCGCTTTGCTATATTTTTCCGACTCTGTTGTTATTCCCCGCCTCTTGCCCCTTGCGGCGCTCACCATCTGCTGTTGAGGACAGTAGTTTAGGTGTGCCTGGTTTGAAAGGTATTTCCTGATTCTGTTGTTTTACCACATTTTATGAAGCAACTGGATATCCTCTGCTCATGTTGGTGTTTTATTTACAGGGTCCACACACAGCGAGCTCATTCACTGCTCTCTGAAACATGAGCTCCAGTTCTTACTGTGGACTTGCTGAACTCACATAAAAACCTGGAGTCAGTCTGAGCGCTGTGGCTTCATGTGAGCCATGCTGATGCTGGGACCTCTGTGGGAGCTGCGACAGCGAGGAGTGGACAACAGATGGAGTTGTGTCCTGCTCGGACGTGGACTCACATCATTAAGTACTCGTCTGTGTACATTCAGTGCTGTGGTCTCAGTGGCAATCAGCAGAAAGAGCGCGAGAAAAAAGCACTATAAGCAGTAACACTGAGTTAGTACCATACATGAACTCTGTGTACATCATCTGTGCTTCACCTTTGATCTTTGGTCTACTTCCTGTTTTATCAGGAAGCTTTAGCTTCACTGACTGACTTCTGTCTAATGGATTTGTAGTTGTGTTCTTGTCATCAATCAACTAGTGGAGTGACTCAAAATGCTCTGTGTGTCCTTTTGAAGACAGGCGGTGACACATAACCACGTACATGTAACATACATGTTCATTACTACTCGTACACAATTGATAAAGATTTGATTAAAATGACTGGTAACAGCCACACAGATGTTGATGGTGGGCAGGTTACACAGTGGGCTTCATCCACACTGATCACTGGGTCTATGAGGGGTTTTATATGCAAAACAACACCTAATTCTTATCATTATGATCTACTGTCATTCTTGTGTTGAAACGTTGTGGAATACGTAACAGTTAATATATTTTAATCAGGAAACAGGCTCTCATTGGTTTGTAGGCACCAAATGAGATGTGGGCGGAGCCAAATGAGATGTGGGCGGAGCCATTCTTCAAAGGATTGGCAGGAGTAAGTGGGGATGTTGAGCGCTTGTAAGCTTGTGTGTGGGAAACATTAGAGCCCCATGAATATCTTATAGAGTGACAGTGTCATCGTTTAGTTATTCACCTGCGTGTTTTTATTTATTTGTCTTTGACGTGAGGTGACCGTGCGTTTGCCTTGGCTGCACCAGATTTGTGGAATAACCTTCCTATTGCTGTCTGTGCGTCTGATTCTATCCAATCATTTAAATCACAGTTACAAACCTATTTATTTAACCTCGCCTCTCCTGCTCGTTCATGCCTGTATCTGATTCCTAGACTTACTCTATTTTACCTTTTATACATATCTGTTATGGCTTTGTGCTTTTAACATGTTTTACTTGATATGCATTTTATGTTATTCCTGTGTATTAGTGACACTGACCTGTTAGCATATTTGGTACTTTGTTATGGTCCTATAATATTTATAATATTTATGTTTTATTTTCTGTCTTTTATGTGAAGCACTTTGGTATACCGTTGGTTTTTATAAATAAATTTGTATTGTATTGACTTTGTTAGCTTGTTAATGAGAAAAACAAGAAGTCTGTGTGTGTGTGAACAGCTTTTAAACGAACCTCCATAATGTCTGCCTCAGTGCTGGTTGGAAAAATTAATGCAAATAACAGTAACAATGAGTCTTCATCATGAGACTGCGTGATTTCCTGTGTCCTTGGCTGCCTACGTGTCCATTTGATCATGAATAAATCTGAAAGACGCGTGTCTTTTAAGTTGTGCACCAAGCCTGGCTCGGGTGCATAAAAGGATTTTTTGGCTTTCTTAAATGTGTATTTTTGACATGCGTTGAACGTTTCTTCTACTAAAGATCCCAGAGTCGCTTTTTTTCTGTACTTTTAGGGGGATAATAAGTAGAAGTCTAATATTGCTTTTGTTTGCATGAGAACAACATTTATTCTGTACAACTCACGGACTACTCCATTTTACAGCTTTTCTGATTTTATTTTCTCCTCTTTAGATATTCAGTCAGCAGATGAACGATCTCCACCACAAACTACTCTTGTAATTAATATTCATCCATCCATCCATCCACTTCCGCTTATCCTTTTCAGGGTCGCGGGGGGCGCTGGAGCCTATCCCAGCTGTCACAGGGCGAGAGGCGGGGTACACCCTGGACAGGTCGCCAGTCTGTCGCAGGGCCAACACACAGAGACAGACAACCATTCACACTAGTGGCAATTTGGATTATCCAATTAACCTATCCCCACAAGCTGCATGTCTTTGGACGGTGGGAGGAAGCCGGAGTACCCGGAGGGAACCCACGCAAACACGGGGAGAACATGCAAACTCCACACAGAAAGACCCCGGCCTGATGTTGGAATTGAACTCAGGACCTTCTTGCTGTGCGGCAACAGTGCTAACCACCGTGCCACAGTGCTGCGTAATTAATATTATGCAGTATTATTTTTTTTTTACAATATTTATAGGCAAACGTCTTGCATTTTGCTGTAAATATAAAGTAATTACAAAATATTTTATTATATTTTTGCACTGAAAACAAATGCAAGCAAGTTGATATATGAGTTTATTGTATATAGAAATGCTGAGTACGGCATCGGGCCGGTCAAGCCAGCCAGTTTGAGCTTTGACATCATCAAGTACGGTGGTGGTCCAATTGTAAAATGACCACTCTACGTCCTCCTGTCCTCCAATCTGGCTAATTTTAGCCAGCGTTAGCTTTTTTGTTTACTAGCGTTAGCTAACATGCTGACAGGACATTAAGTAAATTTGCTACAAAGCCCCCAAAAATCAAATAAAACATAAAAGTCCTGTTGGCTTTGACCAGTTTTCCTCAAATTCCTATTTGATCAGACTTCACTCAATAAAACTGTCTTTCTTCTGACTAATGTTAGCTAATCTTAGCTAGCCCGCCAACATGGACATGTTAGTTGATACCCATCAAAGCAGCTAGCTGGCTAATCTTAGCTTATTGTTATACAAAAATGACATCTGAAGCCAACATTATGTATTTTTCTCCTTGTGTGAGTTAAAGCTGTGACTCTGAGGGTTCAAGGATAAAGTTTTCTTATAAAAGAGCAGCTTAGGGCACAGAGGAGCTTTATCAGGATCTACTAACAGCAGTACTCTCAAAATTTCATGTTTAGAGCAGCCTGCTGTGGGCCCTTATTTCCTTTTAATATAATTGAATTTCAAATGTAAAAATAATCTCTGAGTGACATAATAAACAGTTGTTTTAATACATATTACATGACTCCTAAATCCCCAAAGCAGCGCTTATGGCAGGCTGACAGGTGTGTGCCGCAGCCGGCCTCCATTTTGCGAGTATGGTTTTTGCCACGGCACTGGACGTGTAGCTGGCAAAATCAAAATGGTGGCTTAAGTTATTAAAACTGAGCAGCTTTCATCATTGGCTGCTGAACGTCAAGGTTGGAGGAGCAGCGAGGATTAATGTCCTTTAAAGCACAAAGCCTGCTGTCCCTGCCCGCTCTCTCTCTCTCTCTCTCTCAGCTGATCCCGTCATCTCATCATCCCACGCCGTCCTCTGCTCTCTTTTGCTCTTTCTCTCTTTCCGGCCAGCTGTCCAGCCGACGTCCATCACTGCGGGATTTTTTTCTGCTTCTCTCTCTTATTTCCCCAGATTTCCCTTTCTTTCTTTTCCCACCATCTCTTCCTCCTCTGGATCCGGGCCGAGATATGAAGCGGCACCATGGGTTTTATGGAATTCTACCTGGAGATTGACCCCGTCACCCTGAACCTCATCATCCTGGTCGCCAGCTATGTTATCCTGCTGCTCGTCTTCCTCATCTCCTGCATCTTGTACGACTGCCGTGGCAAAGACCCCACCAAGGAGTACGCCCCTGACAACACGCCAGCACCACCCAGCCAGTCGCCCATACGCCTGGTGGTCATGCAGAACTCGCCCACCACCACCCGGTATGAGCCCAACAACAAAGCGGGCCACGCCGAGCTGCCGACACCAGACCTGAGCCGGGATAGAGGAGAGCGGGAGCGGGAGAAGAGGAGTACTCTGGTCTGAGAGGAAGAGGAAAGTTCAGACGGATAATCATGAAGTGCTGCTCTTTCATTCTCAGACTCTTATTTTTTAAATTGAACATCCCGGATGACCCCGAGGAGTCAACAGGAGGTAAGGCGTCCCGAGGAGGCCACTCAGCAGGCCTTTGGTGGGTTTGACGGAGGTACTGGTCCATGTGTGACGGAGGTACTGGTCCATGTGTGACGGAGGTACTGGTCCATGTGTGACGGAGGTACTGGTCCATGTATGGTGAAAGCAAAGAGAATCATTGTGCTGCTGTTTTTCTTTGGAAGACCAAACCTTGTTTTAATCCCTGTTGAAGACAAACACTCTGGATCCTTTGTTGATTCTCATTCATGTCTAAGTCTCTATGATGGATTTGTGGCCCGATGTTCTGAGATAATAAATATATAGTTTAACTAAAAAAAAAAAAAAAAAAAAAAAAAAAAAAAAAAAAAAGAATCGATAAAGCTTTTTCTTCTTCTCTGACTTTACGGGGACCCCGCCAACCACCTGACCTACATCATGGGGACTACTACATTCTGAGGACCTTTGTGAAGCTTGTTTATTGGTTCATTTTGGGGTTAAGTCACAGTTTACAAGTAAAGGGTGAAACGTGTGTGTGACTGTTACCTGTGCTAACACTGACACAGTAAAGTCTTGGTGCCACCTGCCAGGCCATCAGTTCTTCTTTGACTGTGAGGTCCGATGACGGCTCTTTATCATCTGGACCTTCTTGTCCTCACATTTGCACCACTAACACATAAGTGTCCCAGTTACTCAGCCCCACAAACAGATCCTGGGCTCTGCGCTCTTCAACAAGAGTGCAGTTTTAATTCTAGGTGACTCTTAAACTGCTTGGTGCTATGTCAGCATTAACCAGCTTCTCCTGAATAAAGCTGCACTCACATACAGAGCAGCAGCAGACTGCGTCCTCCACCCCCAACCTAAGGTCCCAGAGGACTCGGACTCTTAAGCTTTGGTCCTGACGCTTCAAACCAGCCTGTTAATCCCCCGCCTCTCCCCGCCCACCATCACACAGATCAAATAAGCTGACAACATAAACCCTCACTGGACAGGAAAATAATCAATGGAAAGACTTTGGGGTCAGCGTCACTCATCCTTTTGACGTATGCTGGACAGCAGGGATAACTGTTTGGATGCTCGATTGTATGGGTTAATGTTCACAGCTGTGCAGCAGATGTTGGTGTTATCGCAGATTTACTGGGTGGTGTTAAAAGAATCTGATGGAGGAACTCTGATGATGTTTGTTTGGAGGGAAATCCTGTATTTGATTCATCTGTATCTGAGAGAACATCCTGTGTTTATGTTGTACTGAAGGAGACACCAACATCAGTGATGGAGACCATTTGTGCACTAACACAGCTGGAGCAGAGGATGGGTGGTAACATCAGATCATGTTCTTTGGGACTTCATGTGTCAGCAGAACATTTAGCATCCTTTTAACAAAAAGCTCCTCCTACATTAGCTCTGAGGTGCTTTCCATCTCCAAGCTCAAGAACAAACTCAGCGTGGAGCTGTTCTTCACTGATGGTCTGCAACAAGTGGAACCACCAAGTCACGGCCATCGGTTTGTTAAAGCAGCGCCAACATACTGAGCACGCCGGTAACGACACGCTTCAAAGGTTCAAACAAATCGGATGAGTTGGAATTTAAAGAAAAACTTAAAAATGCTTCAATTTGTGCCTGAAATGACTGAAAAGCTGTTAAGAACAGAGAATAGTAGAGAGAGTATTCACTGTGGTTTTTTCCTGTTCTTTTCCAGGGTTTTGGCCTCACCTGCAAATCGCAGAATTCCCTCCAGTTCCCACCACTGATCTCCGCTCACCTACGGCGCCATCAGCTCACCGTGGATCTGTGGGACTCTGGAGATTTGGCCTCATGGAGAGCTGCAGAAACTTCAGACCTCACAGTGTGTGAACTTGAAGTCATCAGTAGCAGATTCTCCATCTCACCTCAGTGCTGATGTGACCCCAACCCGCCAGACTGACAAAGACTGTGAGGGTGGTGTCAGCACCTTCCCTGAAACCACAGAGTGTGGCATCACTGGAAAACTGAAGATAGCAGTGATGGAGCAGAGCGCTGGCTGCGGTTCTTCAATGGATGCCATCTTATCCAGGAGGAACGCTCCTCGCTACCCTGCAGGAGTCTCACTGTTGAGTCTGACGACTGAACGTTTAAGGAAAACAACTACAGTGCACTGTATTCAATCCTTAAATGCACACGTTAATGATCTAAGTATGCTTCTTCATTTTGAGTAAATCAGAGCTTCAGAAGAGCCGGTCAGCTTGGTGTTCATGACGACGTCCAGTTACGATGACCCTGTTAGCGTTTCCCACGCCACTAACGAGAAATCCAAACGTGTTTTTAAAAGCTGAGGCTGACACCCCTGTGTCCTACAGAGGTAACTAAGGTTACAGACAGCATGTTTTCAAACCCCACCCCCTCCTTCCCTTTGCCTCGCTGTGGCAGGCAGCGTGTCCGTGGACAGGAATCGCCGGGGGCTGAATCTTATACACCTGCCAAACATCGGGGCCATACGTGGGACAGGAACCACTTTGATTTATTTCTTGTGCTTTGAGTCTGTGATACTGATGTGGATGACAACACAAACACCATCACATCCAGTCAGAGGATGATACTGGTGCCCAGTTTGCAGCAGGGGGAACCTTTAAAGGTTGTGTTGCTAATAACAAAAAGGCGTTCATGGAAGCTCCTGAACAGGCAGCCATATTCTGTAAGCTGCATTTACAGCGCTTAACAAACGTGTCACCACACCAACAGTGTCACAGCTGTTGGTAATGACCTGAACCAGCTTCTGTAACGTTAGCCCGGCTGTATGTGCAATCACGTCAGTCTAAATAGGTTAAATGTTACAATATAGTTTCTGTTTTTATACATTCATTTTCAGATTTACTGGCTTACAAAAAATAAGACAGAAATTGGGGTTTAAAAAAAAAGCAAATTTAGTTTATTTGCCAAATAAACGAAAATCAAACGTTATTATTAAACAAGTTTTGACAGATGTTCTTGTTTTATGATCTCTGGTCTAACAGATTTGTTAAGCTCTGTAGCTGCACAGCAACAATAAACTCTGTCTTCCATCATCTGTGAAAACAGGTTTAAATTTAAATATGATTTTATTTGATGCTGTGTTGACAGTTTCCAACATGACAGCAGTGTCTGCCATGTCTGCTGTTCCCGTCACGCCACTGAGAATGTTGTAAACATAGCCGGTGACTGCGTGTGACTAAGAACCTTTTTGAATTAGCCCGTCTCCATAGTAACATCAAAGCATCACTTTCTTAAATCATCAGACATTTCTACGAGTACATAAACAACCATTTTAACCAGTGAGACTTCAAACAGCTGCTTGTTATCATTCAATGCAAACTCTTTCTGTTGACTCTGTCACAGTTTCACTTTCAGTTTGTGCACGTCCTCGTTATGTTGTCATACCTGTTGTCTGCTGGGCCACGTTAGAGCCTGCCACGTGGACACAGCCTCTCACTTCCTGTTACATTTGTAACGGAAATGTGAAAAACTGGTTTGAAAACCTTCCAAAAAAATATTTTAATGAACCAACACAGAAACGTAATCATTCGAAGCATCAGTAAAACTCACATTTTTAAACAGAGAACTGTGTTTTACATATTAAACAAAACAAAAAAAGAACCATAAAGTAATTAATAAATAATAAAAAAATAAAAAACTAGTCATTACCTGATTGTGCTGTAGCACCTGTAGCGCTGCATGCTGGGTCAGATCAGGTGATCAGGTGAAAACAGGTGATGTTGCTCGGCGGCTGCGGCTTTCTGACAGTCGAGCTCCAAATGTGTCAATACAAACAAAATGAGAAAATGTTATAAAAGTAAAATAAAACACACCGTTTTAACAGCTTTTGTGTTACATTTACTCCCCTCAGTACAATCTCATTCACACTGACGACACAGAAATGTCTGCTGGTCTGGTTTACAAACCCAGTGCCGAGGCTAACGTCATAACGCTAACGTTCACACTTCCACCATTTGGTGGTTTTCTCATGTTAGTAAAACCTGAACTTAAAAGTTACAAAAATAAATACTGTTGTGCTTAAAAGATCATGAATAGTTTAAATTTTCATAGACACACTTTGTAATGATTTTGCAGCACCTGTCCAGTGTCTGCTGGGCCTACCTACGAACACGGCGCGGTGGCTAGCTGAGCGAAGCAGTCCCAGCTTTCACCAACTCTTCCAACTTTCCTGATATTTGCAAGAAAAACAAAAACAAAAAAACAAAACACAAAAAATCTAATGTAGTTTTGTAAACTGTAGTTAATTCATCCTGTTACCATTTCATCCAAATGAAATGACAAAGAAAACCTGGAGCTGCGAGCCGAACTCTGGAGATTCTCTTTGATTTGTTGATGAAATCAGTATCTCATGTTTTTAGGTCAGTTTAGTGAGACTGTGCACACACAGCCTGACTTTACTGTAGTTCTGTGATCTGTTCAGTAAAAAAAACTACACAACTTTAATTACATTTTTTTAACTTTTAAATAATCATTTGAAAAAAAATCTCAATATAAACACTGAGTTTCTACAGAGACGATCACACTGACACTGCCACACCCTGCTTGCTGCCAGCTGGGCCAGACTGCAAACTAAACTAGCAGGTTATTTTACACTTTTAACCTTCAGGAGATCAAGTCAGCAAAACCTGAAAGACGTTAAAAATGTTTAAAACACAAAAGTGCTGTTGTAAATATAAAAACTCGGAATACTTCCACTATTGTGGGCGGGTTAGGGTTAGATCAGATCAGCAGTACTCCTGTGGCAGCACAGTCCGCTGGGCTGAGTTACCTGAGTTACCTGTGTGCCCTTCAAACACGACAGAAATGCTGCTATAGATCAACAATGCAAAAACAAGTAATTTGAGTTTTTTGGGTACACACGGTGATAAAGTCGCAGCCGCTGCTGCCCTGCCTGCTGGGCCAGTTAATGAGCTAATGAGAGCTAGCTTTATGCTAAATTAAAACCTTTATCAGTTAATTGATCCATGTGATCAGACGTGTTGGAGTAATGTTTGTAGTTTGGGTCTGCTGCTCTGATGCGTTCTGTGATTCAAACATCCATTTGATGTTTCTGGAAACCACTGTGGCTACAGACTGGTTTAATCCCGCTCCCTTCCTGAAACTACAAAATCCAGATAGACTCCGCCCCCACCGTTCATTGGCTCTGGCACTGCCTGACATATGATCCCGCCCCGAGTCTTTTTTAGAGGGCTTGTGCCACAGAGGCCGTGCTGGAGCAAATCCTCTTATATAAAACAGCACAGCCAGCTGAGCAGCCCACCAATGGCTGCGTCGTATCTGTAATATGAATTGCACAATTATCCGCCCGTCCATGTTTCATGTTTGGGGATTATATTGTGGCCACTGCTGCGTATGAGGAGGATGTATTGTGTATTTGCTGATGTCTTTTTGTCTGTGGGGAAGGTTACGTAAGCTTCAGGTTGTCAACAGGCTCTGACTTCATTACGTTCTTACATACACTCATCATGAGCCACAGCACAGAGGAAACGAACAGAAGCCCAAAGTCACGCTGCTGTAATCAAACCAGCTCCACTTCACTCCAGATACACAAATATCTAAAAACACATCAAAGGTCGGAAGTTAAGGTTTCACCAGAGTGTCAGAAACACTTTAAATGGTTCAAAATGTATCTGAAGTGAACTGCTTTGTTTTAGTTTGGCCCATTTTCCCTGGTTATTTTCTGATGATGCACGTTCCCATATCGTATAACATGCAGCCATTGCATTGCACTTACCTTTCTAAGGCAACCCCACATTTAGGTTTTCTGCTGATCTGCAGACACATGTTACTGCAGCTGCTGATTAAAGAGGTACTTCAGACCATAAGCACAAAGCCTTGTATTAATGATCTGTTATTCCTTTCTGTGATGAAAACATTACAGTTTAGATACTCCTGGATTTTGTGGTCCATGCTGTATGTTCAGACAAATACGAGCTGTAATGTTTTTAAGGAAATCACACTAATGATATCACGGTTTTCTTTTCAAGTCTGTCACTGTGTAATGGAAATTTCTACTTGATCCCAGTGTACAGAAACATGAAAATCTATGAATAAACGAGTGGAAACTAAACAGCTGTTTACCAGTAGAAAAGCCCCAATGGCCTCATTCTGTTTACATATTAAGCCTTTAAAAATTATTTTAATACATCTCCACTGCATGTGACATTTATACTCAGAGTGACGCTCACAGCAACAGTGAACAACATGAGCTAATGCTAGCTTACAAATCAAGTCCACTAATTGCTAAAGTCACCAAACAAGCAGAAGATCAACTCAAACTCCACATAAGGAAACAAACTAGAAACTGATGTGGCCTTACACAGGATACATATAGTTACTGTAGCTGGCTGTATCCCAATTCAGGGTCTGCAGCCTTAAAGTACGCATTTCAAGGCCGATTACGTCACAGCGGCGCGCCGAAGGCTGTCCCAATTCAAAGGCTGCTCGAAATGCGGCCCTGAAATGCGTCCTTCATTTCCCTGAATTTTAAGGCTGTAGCAGTGTAGACTTCGTGGTCCCATATATCCCACAATTCATAGCGCGGCAGTCGGTGTGGATAAATTTGCAGAAAAAAAACGGCAGATGAGGGGCGGCTGAAGAGTAAACTTTAAGTAAGTACTGAATATTATGTCACTTATTTATGTGCAAATGTTTAATAACGAAGAACATTAAAACATTACTGTTGGCCACATGTCAGCAAAGTCATGTGACATCAGTGACGTTTGTACTAACTTGGTTTTAAAGCCTTTAAATATACGCCGTTCAATAGCTGAGCTTAATCTAACAGAATGATCAAAGCTCATGTAGAAAGAAACAAATGAACAAAAGATTTTCTCCTTCATTTCTGTCAAACACAGCTGTATGACACATTTCCAGCTGTTAGTATCATGGTTGCTAGGCAACCTGGGCAGCGCAACGGAGGCTTTTTTTTTTTAAACTTTATTGACAAACAGTATCAGCACAACGGAGGCTAGACCGTCCCATTACACAAGCCTCGCACTTCCGGCCTTAGCGGTCTTTGAGTACGCGGCCCTTGAGGATCGTTGAGGCTGCGTACTTTAAGGCTGCAGACCCTGAATTGGGATACAGCCGCTGTGTCCCAAAGCCTAGGCTGCATCCTTTGGAGGACCCGGCCTTTGTCTCCCGTGTTTGGAGCAGCCTTCGAATTGGGACCGCCTTCGTCGGCAGGGCAGGGCAGACTGAGTGAAGGTGTGTGGACCCAGGCGCGGACACAGGTGAGGAGATGGGAGTAACTTTAAACAAGGGCGAGCAGTTTATTATGGCTGAATAACAAGGGTACAAAACAAAAGCTACAATGAGACAGTGGCGAGAGCTAAACCAAAACCTAAAAATGACTGTGTGCACGACTCGTACAGGTGCATGAAGAAACTATGAATGGGGCGATCGTGGCTCAAGAGTTGGGAGTTCGCCTTGTAATCGGAAGGTTGCCGGTTCGAGCCCCGGCTTGGACAGTCTCGGTCGTTGTGTCCTTGGGCAAGATACTTCACCCGTTGCCTACTGGTGGTGGTCAGAGGGCCCGGTGGCGCCAGTGTCCGGCAGCCTCGCCTCTGTCAGTGCGCCCCAGGGTGGCTGTGGCTACAATGTAGCTGCCATCACCAGTGTGTGAATGTGTGCGTGAATGGGTGGATGACTGAATGTGTAAAGCGCTTTGGGGTCCTTAGGGACTAGTAAAGCGCTATATAATACAGGCCATTTACCATGAATTACATGAATTCGCTAACATGACATGCATGAACTCCTCCACCCGCTACACTTAACCTGACCTGAGGGATGGAACACAGACAATGCGCTGACAAACACGGGGCTTAAATACACTGAGGGATAACGAGGGAACGAGGCACAGAAGGAGAGCACAGCTGGGAGTAATCAGACAGGACAAGACCAAAGTGAAGCAAAACTCAATACATTGACATAGGACACAGACTTTCAAAGTAAAACAGGAAACATATCAGACACGGATTTGACTAGGAGATAAAGCTGATGGGGAGACAGCAACCATGGAACCCAGAACACAGGGAAGCCACATAACAAAGCCAAAAACTAGAACTGAAGAAACACTAAAAGACTAAGGAACTTAACACCATGTGAAGAAACCAAAAGTACAAAACTCATAAACCACTGGGTCACCAACCCAGCACCATGACATTAAATTAACGTTTGCTAACATTAGCCAGCAGAAGGTCCATGAAGATGACTGTTACCCATCCTTCTTCTGCTAACACTGAAAAACTGCAAGGTTTGACTTTGGCTAATTCACCCAAGCTGGTCATGTTCAAATTATTTTAATCAGTTAATGTTAGCCATAATCACTAAAGTTATATAGCGTAGCTAAGCTAAAGCTAGCTGGCTAAATATAACATTCTGGTGAAAAAGTCATACCTGAGCAGAAATGCTAGTTGGTGTTAGGTGTGGCTGTGTGCAGGCAGGAATAGGACCCAAGGTGCAGACTCCGGAGACAGACGTGAACTCAAAAAGGCTTTAATGCTGAACGCAACATGACATAACTAGAAAAACTCAAAATAAACTTACACCGGTGGACAGGCAAAACACACAGCAAAATAAACGGTAGATCGCGACACAGACACTAAGAAACACAGGGCTTAAATACACAGAGGGAGCAATCAGGGAATGGGTAACAGGAGGGAAACACAGCTGGGGCAAATCAGGCCTAACGAGACAAGAGGAAGCAAAACCAGACACATTAACATCAGACATGGACTTTCAAAGTAAAACAGGAAACACATAACACAGACTGAACAAAGACACAGGCTCATAAGCAGGCACTACAAAGGGAACAGAGACGTGGGAACAGGGCAGACACAGACACTGACTGAACACGGGGATATAGGAACTTAAGATACACATAGACGCGAACTAGACAAGGGGATGCGGGTGATAGGGGAGACAGAGCAACTAAAGAAGACAGAGACCTAAGCCAAAAGACAGAACTCAAAGAAACCAAAAACTAGACAGTATAAATAACATCATAAACTCAAAAACCCTGGGTCGACGACCCAGGCATCCTAACAGTTGGCTAGCTCGCCAAATTACTTCAGCAACTAGCGTGACTGTGATACTAACTTCTGTTAAACAGTTTTTCTTTCAGCATCACTAAATCACATCATTTATCTTCTACAGCAATAGCTAACATGGGAGAGTTAGCCTGCTAGCGGACATTGGTTCAAATATTTTGCTAAGCTCTGAAGGGGAAAATGACAACATCATGCTGCGGTACATTAGGACTAAAACACTCTGTAGGGGGTATTTTGTGTTCTCGCTCAGTCTGAAATGACTGAAAAGTGCTCAGCTGTCAGCGTGTGATGGTCTGAACTGTGGGATTAGCAGAACATCCTGATCTGCTGCCTTCCACTTTGAGAAAGTGGCATTACATAATGACATTTCCAGCTGAGTGGGGCGATACAGGCGTTCATCTACGTGACTGCATGAATCAGAAGAAATCTGCGTGTGGGTGTACACCGGGATTAAAGCGGCACTCGACCCAAAGAGTCAGCAGTCACATCTCTGTATGAGGGACCTGATGTTTTCAGGCAGCGAGAGGACGTCAGGATTAACAGATAACGCACGCCAGCGGCCTTAAATCATGAATGAAGTTTAAAATGTTTTGCAGGAATTAGAAATATTTATCCTTGCCCTGAAAGGGACGATTCAGCTTATAATCAAAGTCTCTAAAATGGCTTGACATCAGTTGTTTAACCCCTAAAGCTTCCTCACCTGTGCATAATCACCCACAAAGTGGTCCTTCGTTTCCATTAACAGGGCCCCTTCACTTAATGAGCCATTCAGTCTGATTGGCAGGTTAATGCACACCTCTGCTAAACGAGTTCATTCTTCTCCTGAAGGCTTGCACTGCTTCCACAGATGACAGTGAGAAGAACTAATGAGTAATAAATGAGAAACTATCTCACTCTGCTGCTGGTTACAGCCTCCTCACTGCTGCACAAAATGTTTCCTTCTGTACATTTTGTCCCAGAAAAGTTGGTGTTTCCAAGAGAGAGTGAAATAAGATTAATGTGAGACTGTCAGAGACGGAGAGAGAGATGAAGTGTTGTTAGCTGTACGCTGAGTATAATCTGGGCTGCAGATTAATTAACAAGAGTCCCAACAAAGATCCAAACCAGAGTAAAGGTGGGACACACCTGAGGAGCTGACAGGTAAACATGGAACAGGTGGAAGCTACGGTGGCCCTGAAATGTCAAACACACTACAACTTCAGAAAATACCAGCAAATAGAAAAATGCTACAAAAGCATACAAAAGAGAAAGGACGCTGAATAAAACACAACGGCAATCATGTGATTTAAACACACGATTGCTGTTGTGGGTTTTTATTCTTTTATTTTGTATTTTATTAAACTTCAGTTGTGTTTTGTATTTCTTTATTTAACCTGTCCTGTCCCAAAAGGAGCACCGCGGACTCTCTGTAGGCTCCCCCTGTTAATGTTTTTATTTGAATGATTTTATTTCATTATTCAGATTATTTTGTTTGTGGATGTTATGCTGGAGCAGACGGGGGTGAAAGATGAGAAGAAAGGAGAGAAATGGAAAAACAAACAGGGGAGGAGAGAAAAGAGAAAAAAGTTGAGGGTGAAGTAAACAGACAGGATGGGTCACTGAGCTGTGTCAGATACAACATGCTCAAATAAGCACTGTGATCACACTCAGATGCACTGTATATTTACTGACATTTATTATGAAAGGGTTCAAAGGAAGTGATCTGTGCCTGTCCTCCTTTCAGGTGACAGGAAGCTCACAATGAAGACAAAATACTTTAAACTGTGGAGATAAACCAAGCTTTGTCCTGGGCAGACGACTAACTGCACAGCGACGGTGCATGACCTTTGACCTTTGCAGCTATCTGTGTGCCTCGGGCTGATCGGGGAGCTGACAGGACGCTTCATACAAACTGCAGTCAGGGTTTAGGTTCTCCACCCAGGACTCCATCCCTCCATCAGCAGCCCGATGCTCTGAGGACCTCTGCTGGAGAAGGTGAGGGATTACAGCTGCCACTAAGTCACACCAGAAGCTGCAGATTCAAAACGTTCCTCATATTTTTATTGGTTAATACTCTGAAGTTCTTTCCTTCAAATCAGATGTAGAAAAAAGGGGATTTTTTTTCTCCCTGTTTAAGCTGCTTTTATTTGTTTTTAAATGTTTGTCCAATGTTTGTCCCTGTGTACCTCTCTGAGCTTCTTCATCCATACATACCTTCCCGGTCCCTCAGGTCGGCAGACCAGCTCCTCCTGAGCGTGCCCAGGACTAATCGTAAGCTCAGAGGGGATCGGGCGTTTGCTGTGGCAGCACCAAAATTGTGGAATGAGTTGCCTTTACATGTTAGACAGGCACCTTCCTTATCTGTTTTTAAATCACGTCTTAAAACATATTTATTTACCTTGGCTTTTAGCACAGCAGGACTTGTTGATGTCTCTTAATATGTTTCTTATTAATTATATTATTTTTAATTTTAAGATATTTTATATGTA
The DNA here is from genome assembly GCF_018398535.1 of Haplochromis burtoni. NCBI lineage: Eukaryota > Metazoa > Chordata > Actinopteri > Cichliformes > Cichlidae > Haplochromis > Haplochromis burtoni. Next base: position 305,017 of record NW_024582783.1, read on the forward strand.
ATTTAAACTGTTTCCTCTCTGTTTTATATTTGTAGCACTTTGGTCAACATTGTTGGATGTAAAGTGCGTTATAAATAAAGATGCTATGCTATGCTATGTTTACACATTAGCTGTGGAGGTGCTGCCTCCTGGTGGTCATCAGCCGTCTGAGCTTTTGTGGAGGTTTTTCTAACGGCCATCACCACGAGGACACATGAACTTTACATCAAACCACAAAAGAAATGATCCTCGTGTTCATAGGAGCACATTTGAATAAATGAAGCTGGTAGGTTAATGCCCATGCATCGCACGCCCCGGCCGGGCACGCCACTGTAATAATATATATGTGTGATATATATACGCTTCAGATTTATGAAAGGATTTCCAAAATACACGGGAAATATCTACGTAGGAAAACAGACTGTACAAAACAAGAAGAATAACTCTGTATAAACATTAAACCCTGTCATGTGTATCAATATATCCTGTATACACTGTAGTCTTTTGGTCTGTAGTAAAGAGTACTGAAGTGAACCCACAGTATAAGACGACACCACGCACCCAAATATACATTCATGTCTGACTCGGCCACCGGGGGGCGTCGCTGAGCTACGTGGGAAACAAAAGTCAAAGTTCACGCCTGACGTCTATTGCACTCAAACGGAGCGAGTTTCCAAAAACACGGCGAAGAAGAGTCAGAGAAACTCGTACCTCAGCTTATCAGGATGTTTATTTATAATCACCTTTTTTCCCCTTTTTTTTCTTATTTTAAAACAGGAACAAGAAAAACTTTATTTGTATGAGACTGGAGATGAGTCACACAAGTTCAAATGAAGCATAAATCATCTTCTCTTCATCTTTTAGTACAAATACATCTGCTGATCAACAAGAACTCCAGAATATTCCGGCAACACAAAGAAAACTTCCATATTTGCTTCTTGTATAAAAAAATCTATAAAAATAAATTAATATCCATCCATCCATTTGCTTCTGCTTATCCTTTTCAGGGTCGCGGGGGCGCTGGAGCCTATCCCAGCTGTCATAGGGCGAGGGGCGGGGTCCACCCTGGACAGGTCGCCAGTCTGTCGCAGGGCCAACACACAGGGACAGACAACCAATCGCACCCACATTCACTCCCACACTCACACCTTTGGGCAGTTTGGATTCATCAGTTAACCTATGAATGAATAATTATGCTAAATTAGCTGAAGCATGAATAGACACATTTAGAAGTGAGGAAACCCTCTTCCTCTCTTTCTTTCTTCCTTTCCCATCCCCCGGTCATGTCTGCAATAACTTAAAATAAAATCAAATTAATAAATAATAGTAACAAAGGTTAATCAAATGGACCAATACGGGAAGGCTGTGATGATCCACGTGGTAAAGTAAATCCGTTGGGCATCTTTCTCAACGGGACAGGCAACAAAAGAAAGAAGAAGAAGAAGAAGTGATGACTCCAACGCTCAGATTACAGAGGACCAAAAGTGCCAAAATAAACAATAATATATAAATATTAAAAATAACTAAAGTTAAAAACAAAAGTTTCATTCTGTAGAACATAAAGTGAAATTCTCATATTTAAACACTGATTTACTTTTTGGTCATTACTTATAATTTCCCTTCAATAATTTCCATTTAAAACATTTAACATTAACATTTGTATCCTGTCCTTTTTATTATTAATTATATTTAAACTTTAATCATTCCCAAAATTTAAAATTTACTTTAATATTTTTTATATTAGTAACTTTATTTTTTCATTTTAATTTTATTGTCACCCTTATTTTTTGTTTCTCTATTTATAAATTATTTAAATTGTTTTGTTTATATTTTGATTATGTTTTTACTCATTAATTTTCTTATTACTTCTCCCTTCCCTTTTATGTTTGTTAAACTCTTATTTGTTCTTTTTTTTATTTATGTTTATTGACTGTCTTTTTTAAGGATTCACTTTAGCTTTTATTTTGAAAGAGACCGAGGCAGAGAGCAGCACAGAGAGATGACAAAGATGTCAGGATATAAACCGGACCCGATCAACTCGCCCGTTCATCTGGTTTCTGCACCTGTGACTACAGACGGGGACAAAAGAAGCTCGACATGGATGGTATTTAAACTTGTATTTATTATTTTGATCATGAGAAACAGAATCAAGGACAGAAAAGGTTTCTGTGAACAGAGAGTCAAACAGGAGGAGGCAGAAAGAGAAACCACAGCAAATGATAAAAAGGCAGAATACAAAAAAAAGAAAAGAGGGCTTCATGTTGGGGGGGGGTTACATTCCTCTGGGCCAAACACAGTCATGAAACTAAAGGAACCTGCCCAGGTGTGCTGAGGGTGGGGGAGAACAGGGTGAGACGCAAAATGAAGCTGGTAGGTTAATGCCCATGCATCGCACGCCCCGGCCGGGCACGCCACTGTAATAATATATATGTGTGATATATATACGCTTCAGATTTATGAAAGGATTTCCAAAATACACGGGAAATATCTACGTAGGAAAACAGACTGTACAAAACAAGAAGAATAACTCTGTATAAACATTAAACCCTGTCATGTGTATCAATATATCCTGTATACACTGTAGTCTTTTGGTCTGTAGTAAAGAGTACTGAAGTGAACCCACAGTATAAGACGACACCACGCACCCAAATATACATTCATGTCTCACTCGGCCACCGGGGGGCGTCGCTGAGCTACGTGGGAAACAAAAGTCAAAGTTCACGCCTGACGTCTATTGCACTCAAACGGAGCGAGTTTCCAAAAACACGGCGAAGAAGAGTCAGAGAAACTCGTACCTCAGCTTATCAGGATGTTTATTTATAATCACCTTTTTTTCCCTTTTTTTTCTTATTTTAAAACAGGAACAAGAAAAACAACCAATCAGAAGTCAAGAAACTGTTTGGACTCTTCCGCTCACTTCCTGCTAGAGCAGCTTTGCATGATTTACACTTCAAAATAATCTTTACTTATCTTGTACCAGATCTGTTCATAACAAGCCACCTTAGCCCCGCCCATTCTAGGCAGGGTTCTTTCGATTGGCTGCCGCTGTAACGCTTATCAAACGTGGTAAAGTTTCAATTAATTACCTTAATACACGTTGACGTTAAATCCATACGATCAGTCTTATGTTTGAAAACTGCCACAGCAGGCGTCAGCAGGCTTCCAGAAGCTGGCCAATCAGAAGAGAGGAGGCTTTTAAAGAGAGAGGAGCTGAAACTGGATCCAGTTCTCAGCTCCTCTCTCTCTAAACTGAACATGTTTAAAGATTATTAAAGCTCCAAGAATAAAAATATAGGAGGTGGAAACGAGGAGAAGAGCGAGTTGTTTAACGATAAAGTACCTGAAGAGTAAAGCTCTGACCGACAGCAGGTGTGCTAAATAATTACATTTTTAAATTTGCTCTAAAACAAATTCAAACTTTCACAGAAAGACAAAAACATGACAGCTGAGCATTAATCAGCTGTCAGTGCGGCTGACAGCTGATTAATGGTTGGTTTGAACACGTAACTTCAACGCGGCTTCATTCGTGCACAAAAAAGGTGATGGTAAAGTCGTGAAGATGAGAAGCAGGACAGTCGCTGCAGAAACCCCCACGCTCACCTCCATCTTCCTACATTTACCCGAAATAAGCAACAGTGCGAGGCGAACCCTGGAAACACGCCGGATTAGATCTTATTTGAAGAAACAGAAAGAGAAGAGACGAAGATGATGCTGCCGCCAGAAAAGATATCTCCTTTTTATGGAATCAACCTTTCCAAACATTTACTGAACCAGGATGTGAAGACTGTGGCGATGAAGAACGTCTCGATCGGCACAGCAAGGAGCACTCTGATTTCAGGTTAGTTTTTACCGCTTTAAAGTTTCTTCTCATTTGAACCATTTTCTTAAAGTTTGTTCTTAATTTGTTTTTTATTGTTTTAAGATAAATTTAAGTGCATTTTATCTCTTTAATCTTGCTTGTTTTTCATTGACGGAGCGCTCAGAGAAACAGAGCGCTGACTGAAGTGACCGTCTTTACGCCGGTGCTTGCATTTCTACAGCGCCCGTTTGTTTCTACTTCTAAACCTGAAGCAGCCTTCCTATTGAACACAAACATGAACATGCTAAAGTGAAGGTCAAAGGTCAAAACATGCAGCCAGACCCTTTAAGTGACCGGACTGGCTGCTGAGCTCCCCTCACCCACTAGGGGGCTCCAAAACCGCGCACAACCGTGTCTGAACTCCCTGAAGACGCTTACCTCTGATTATCCTCACAAATATAAAAACATTTCCTGCTATAAAACTTTTGGCATTTTGGGCACTTGTTTAAAAAAGAGAAGTCAGGTTAGTGTGAATGTGAAACAGTGCTGAGGGCCCGACAGAAAAATTAACAGAGAGCAGGAGCTAAGAGGCAGGAGGCGGTACACATTCATTTACAGGTGTGTTCACACCTGCAGGGGGAGGAGCTGCCAGACATTGGGAGAGCAGGGGTCAGAGGTCAAGTGAGTGTTAGTGGAGTCCATGAGAAGAGTTCACAGGGCTGAAGACACGCCCCGACAGATGTGTGTGTGTGTAAGAGTTCTGAGTAACGGGCTCGACTCAAACAGGAAGTCATGTGAAGCCAGTGCACGGGAAAAAAACAAAACTATAAATGTGTTGCATCGTGTGTCATTTTACAGCACCAGTGTGGATTCATCCGCCGCTGAAAGTAGTCCCCAGCGAACGCGTTTTAAAACTGAACGTTTTGAGGCAGAATCAAAATCAGAGAGGAGGCGTGTCCTCCGTGTTTCTGATCTGATTGGTCCACAGACTAACCTGCCGTGAGTCGAGCCCTTCGGAGCCGTGAGACGAGCTGGCTGGCGGTGTGTGCGTGAACTCTGTACATGTGTGTGTCCCGCGCCCTCACAGCGGCCCGTGCTGGGCCTCGTACTTGGCAAGGATGTTCTTGGTGCGCCCGAGCTCTTTCCGCAGGTCGGCCACTTCCTGCCTCAGAGCAGAGTTCTCCTTCTCCAGGAAGCTGGCCCGGATGGCGATCTGGTTTTCCTTGAGGCGTCGGGCGTCCCGGGAGCGCTTAGCAGCTAAATTGTTCTTCCTGCGCCGGGCCCAGTATTTGTCATCCTGCTCGAAGAAGAGCGGAAAACAGGAAGGATTACTTCAG
>NW_024582783.1:315131-320737 GCF_018398535.1 Haplochromis burtoni
CGAGTGTGTGTGTGTGTGGTGGACATGAAATGAGATCACTGGTTCAAGTACATACTGTTCCCAGCAGCAGAAGCAGGCTGGGCGACTCCCACTTCCAAACATGTGTTTACATTCACATCCACTAATAATCCTCACACACACACACACACGCACGCACACGCGCACACACATGCACACACACACATGCACACACACACGCACACATGCACACACACACAGGTTTGTTTTCATTGAGCTGCAGTTTTAATCAAACTCAGTAATGTTGATGCTGCTGGGAGAGTTTTTGTGCTTTCAAAGCATCCAACGCTCGACGCTGATGGGTTCTTTGGTTAAAACCTCAAACAAACAACATTTATGTTTTGAATCTGGGAACTTTATTCTTACAAAGTTTTTTTCATGCAAATCTCAGCGCGGCCTAAATGTCAGCGATGTTTCTCCTCCACAAGCTTCAGATTGTAATCCAACCTTTACGCTCAGCGTCACGTGACGTCCTCTGGCCCGAGCGGAGCACACAAAACATCCACTGGAGGATTTTCAATCATTTTAAATGACTTTAAAGACAAAGGGTTGTAAGATGTTTTAGTTCCAAAATCAAAGAAGAAGAAGAAGAGAGCATCACTAGCACGAGCTGGTCTACTTTAAGCTCATTCATTTCATTTCCTCAACAAACAGCGACCCCGCCCCACGGTCGAGGACGCCTGCCGTCTCAAAGGGACAAACGCCTCTGATTTGTTTTCAGTGCGAGATGGAGACAGAGCGGCTCAGTGACGGTGGGTCTTTGTTCTGCTGCTGAGGGAGGAAGCACCTCTGAGTTTGACTGTTTTCACCATCTCAGCCTGTTCGGGATCATGTGGTCACTTCTACGTGTTGATGTTCCTCCTCTGCGTGATATTTCTAGTGACCTTCTTCAAAGAGGCGTCACAGGATTGGTAACTATCTCTTATCTCATATCTTGGTCAAACTTCTAAAAAACATCCAGAAACTGCACTTTAATGCTGATGAAACTTTTATATAAGAGGATCATCTGAAGAGTGTAAATGTGCTGCTGTGATTCGTCAGCACTGGCCTGGTTCTTACCTCATGATGGTTCTTCAGTCTTTGTAAACAGTTTATTATCCTCCAGACAGATACTTTATTCATCCCCGGCTGCATATCCACAATATATATATAAATATATCCTTTTTAGAGTGCTTCAAGGATCCATACTGGGCTCTGCATTATTCCTGGTTTAAATTCCCATAATTCACTGCTATGCTGATGACACTGTGCTGTACCTGCACCAGGTAATACTCTGGTAATAACCACAGTGATTCATTTGAACAGCTGCATGTGTTAAAAACAAAGTCATAAAGTTAATGAAGCCAGGTGTGCTGGTGTTACCTGCTGCTGCCGGGCTGCCGTGCAGGCAGTTCGGGGAGACGACAGTCGTGTGCACAGAGGCGGAGGCGTGGTTGCTAAGGTCAATCACTGAGGGTGCTGGCGTGGGAGGGGCTGGTGTCATGATTGGCGGCTGGCGTGGTGGAGCGTGTGGTGGGTGGTGGTCGTGGTGGTGATGGGAGGGGCTGGAGGGGATCCCGTTCTCAGACAGAAACTCCTCCAGGTCCATGTACTCCAGCTGAAAGGTGTCTCCATCGTAGGGGAGGGTTTTGTCCCACAGCGTGGGGCCCAGGAAGGCCGACTGGGGGGTGCTGCGCTCTTCTTCTAGGTTTTTCTCCTTCTCGTGCTCTTTGCTGAAAGCTGCACAAGAACATGGAGAAAGTGAATCAGTGACAGTGACCAACTTTTAGAGGTTTACGGTACAGAGCAAAGGCCTGCACTAAAAAAAGCACCAGGAGAGAACTGTGGGATCATCTCACAGACGACTGCTCAGAAGAAGATCCAAAGGAGAACCTGGAGATCCTCACAGAGATGACAGAGAGCTGCTCAGAGACTGAAGGATAAATGTGCTCAAGCTTTCTAATGTTCAACAAACTGTATTTCAGTAAACCTGCTCCTCATATTCTGTGAAACACAAAGAAACGAGGAGCAGATCGAGACTATAAATACGAAGAGCAACTGCTGCTCTCAGAATTTGTTGCGATCAGCATTAGTCACTCTGTGAAGGTGGTCTCTGGAGCTATAAAAAGATATTTTGGGTTAATCTCTGTGAGCTGGTAGCTGCTGCTTGGTGTTCCACCTTTAAAGCTTTCTGGTATTGATGAAATGACTGAGAACCGTCAAACACATCTGAATTCATTTTAGGATATTTGCTATGACAGGAAGCTGAACTCTGACTCTTCTTTCAGCTCGACCGCAGCAGATTGTACCTGAACGTTTTCTAATCTGGATGTTTTCCTGCTGCTCACATGACTCTCGTCTTATTTACCACAAACAATGGTGAAGGTTTGGTCAGGTTTGAACATAAGAACTGCTTTGTCTGATTACAAAGAAGTCGTTATCAAATATCACAGAGCTTTGTTGACCCGTCCACCACCCTGGCATCAGCACACTGCTCTTCAGAGGCTGGTGTGGAACCAATTTTACTAAAGTTGCACTCACTGAAGTCACAAGTGAGAGTTACCGCTAACTGTGCATCAGGTTAACTCAGCATAACACAACATGGAAAAACGATTACGTGTTTTTAGGCATCTGAACAAAGAAAGTGTTTCGAGGGGATAAACTGAAGTAAAATGACTGCACAGCTCTGGCATGAACACCTGAGATTTACCCAAACATCCCTCAAAGACCTCTGAGAGCTTGAAAAACTAAAGTTAAACTTTTTTTCATGTGAACTTCAACAAAAAGTAGAAATCTGAGTCATCGTTCATGGTGTTTCAGGTCATCATTTAAAAAACCTCCAAACAGGAAAAGGTGATGCAGATATAATGACGGGGAAGCTGTACTTACTTCATCGCCCTCGCAGCCTGACACGTCTCCAGAGCAAAACTTGTTCAGCAGGCTCAGACCGCCAAGGTCAGGATGGTTCAGCGTGACCACAAGAAACCAAACACGGGCGAGACAGCAGCCTCAAACCCCCAAATACTCCGAACTCTGACGGCCTGAACCAGCAGCTGCACGACGCTCTCAATAAAGTCCTTGTTATTAACCGAGAGGGTGGATAAAGTCCAATCACGGACACACACAAAGCCCAACAGAGTCCATCAGGACGAGCACACACAGGTGACTCATTACCTGAGCTTCAGTAATAACTTACTAAAACATCTGAGATGTGAAGAAACAAGAAAACTGAGCTCTGGAATATTTTCTTCTGTGTCTTTATATTAAAGGACGCTTCCAACATGGATTCTAATCGGAATCATAAGTGTCAGGTAAACCTGGAGGTCATGACGTCGATTAAAGGACAATGATCACTGATCGGAGCTCACGTCTACACCTGACGATACAAACTCATAAACATGTTATAAACATCACGTACAGGCCAGAGGAACAGGACCTGTGTGCAGTGACAGGAGACGTGTCTCACGGCGCGTTCACATATTTGACTTTCGGGCAGCTGGCTGCAGAAAAGAAGCATCTGAAGGAGAATATCGATATTTTCCGATCACTCTTTGAATTATGAACGATCAGCCCGAGCCGGGTAACATTCAGACGCTTGTTATGCAACATGAAAAACAGAAGTTCACAGCTGGGCGCAGCACGGGGCCGCTTTCCTAAAATCCTCCAAAAATGACACAGAGTCTGGTTGGCAGAATCGTCCCCGGTTCCTCGCGGGGAATTTGCACTTGTGACCTCCGTGTTTGCGAACTGCTCTGCGTGAGAAGCGAGTCTGACACACACCTCAAATTAAATTATTGCCCCACACACAGGCAGAGGTGTGTTTGCAGGTGCTTGTTTGTCACGGTGCGCGTGTGACCTCGGCAGACACGGACTCTTCTTTCTTCTCCTGCTGTGGAAACTTTGCTGCTGACGCACAGTTTAAATGTGACACACACACACACACACACACACACACACACACACACACACACACACACACACACACTTCACCTTCGTGCTGCAGCGGCAGCTTCACTGGGTTCTCCAGCAGCGACTTGAGCACTCCGTGCGTGGCCATGGGCAGGAAGCCCGGGCTGAGCGGGGTGAGCGGGCCGGGATGTCGGGAAATCTTCTCCATCACGCCTCTTTGCATCGGGACTTCAGTCTGGGGAAACGAGCCGAGCAGAGCCGCAGGTGTGACACGGTAAGGTGAGCGCTGTCCTCGCGTTGTGGCCTCACGTCCACGCGGACAGGAATCCTTTCAGAATAAAAGTTGCTGCTCTCAGCACACACGACCTGCTGCGTGCGCGTGCGGCGGTGCCTGACCGGGCTGCGGACCGAGCACCGAGTCCATGTGTGAGAACGGAGGACTGCTGACGTCAGAGCTGGAGCCATAACCCCGCCCCGCTCTCTCTCTCTCTCACACACACACCTTTGCTGAGCGTACTGCGCATGCTTCCTGCGCACCGACAGCTTCATGGTGAGAGTGTTTTCCCTGTTGGAAGTGAAGTGAAAACTCTCTGTGATTTTCTGAAACCTGTGGAAAGTTTTTGCTCTGAAGGTGAAAAAAGAGGGCGTGGTCGGAGCTGAGGTTCACCTGAGGACTTAGGCTGAAAGCAGCTCACTGTCCTACAGTGAGTTCACCCTCAGTGAACTACAAGGCGCCCTGTAGGTTTAAATGGTAAATGGCCTGCATTTGTATAGCGCTTTTCTAGTCCATAGGACCCCAAAGCGCTTTACATTACATTCAGTCATTCACCCATTCACACACACATTCACACACTGAGAATGAGAGGTGAAACCTGTAGTGCTGCTGATGTAATAGTTTTCCTCGCCGACAGCACGGCGACATCCAGCCGACCGCCTGAGTTATGCCTCAGCGGGAAATCTACGTTTAAACTTCCGACCTAACCACAAACCGCTCCTAACGCTTCCACGTCACATGAAATTCACATCGTAACTACGGGTCAGGTGGACGCAGCCCGCAACGACGCCGAATGGCGAGGATGAGATGAGAGAGAGCTTTTATTTGTCAGTTGCCCACACCCGAGATGACAGACCTTGCCAACCGTACATACAATACACAAACATCACATTGGGGAGACAGGTCAGGCTAGGTAGCGAGGAAAAAAACCATCAAAAAGTGTAACACAAAGGATAATCCAGGAATGCACAGATATCATCACACGTAACAGAATACAACACAGACAAGCAACATGGGAGAATATTCCAGTGTGTAGTGTGTGTGCGATCAGTGTTGATTCTTGGATGTTTATCGGTTCAGTTCTTGTTTTGCTCAGTGTTTCCTGCTTCACTTTACTTCCTGGTCCGTGTCATCCCTGAGTCGTGTTCATGTGGGCAGCACTTCTGTCTGTTTCTTTCCATTAACGCTCATTCTGAGCGAGCTGCGTCTGGTTGATCTCTTAATGTTTCTGATCTGCAGACTAAACATCCAGAAACTTCCAGGAACAACCAAACCCTGAAAGTGTTTTTGTCTCTCGTGGAGTTTAAACTTCTCTCTGCTCTCAGCAGTTAAACCTTCGTGATCTGCAGACGTGCTGACATTTTATCTCTGAAACCTTCATTCAGGCCTTTTTATTCTTGTGAAATCTGCTTTCTTTAAAATTCAC
>NW_024582783.1:348492-359882 GCF_018398535.1 Haplochromis burtoni
TCTTTTTTTTAAAATGACATCAGAAACAGCAGTATGCGACATTACGTGATGGCAGAGCTTCAGTTCATCCTTTGTCATTTTTTTTTTTTTAAATAGGACAGGGGGAATGAATGAGAGAAAGAGGGGGAGAGAAAGAAAAGAAAACCAAAGGGAGCTAGGAAGTTCTGAGAAAGGGCAGGAGGTGAGGACGAGGAGAGGACAACAAACAACAACGGAAAAAAAAAGAAAAATAAAACAAAAAAAAAAAAAAAAAAAAACTCCTGGGTCACCTGTCATGGAGAAAAAAAAAAAAAAAAAACAAACAAAAAAAAAAAACACTGATGGAAAAAACAGAGAAACAAACAACAAAGAGCAACATAATAAAGAGAAAACAAAGCACCATCACAATAAACTAGCTAGTCATAGATATCAGTAGTTACTAAATAATAAACGATATTGTGCAGCACGCAAGATAGACAGCGCACAGTGTGCTTTGAGGCAGCAGCCAAGAAAGCTTTAGTCCGCGTCTGTGAATACCCTGTGTACACCTGTGTGCATACCTGTGTGGATCAGCATGCTTGCATTCCAAAGGTTTCTCCATGTAATGATCTGCTAGGGAGTGTGGGGGCCACAGCCCCGTCCTCCAGGGTATGAAGCGGGTATGGAGGAGATCAAAACTCCAGACATCCAGAGGCCCCCAGAACACAAGAGACCATGGAAGACCAACAGAGGGGCAGCCGCGCCACTGTCCAGTAAGAGCTGAGGAGAGTCCCAGATGAGGGCTCAGCCCAGCAGCCGCGGAGCAGAAGCCAGGGGGAGTTGCAGTGACGCGCCCGTGAGCTCCGCCGGCCCCCAGCTGTGCCTGAGTGACCGAGCCCCAGGCCGAGAGGCCGGGGGCACCCCACCTCCAAAGGGGGCCTCGAGCGAGCCCCAGGCCCCAGGCCCCGACAAGCGGCCGCCAAGGAGTGAGCCGGTGTGTACCCGGACGCCCACCCCCAGACACAAAGAACCACCAGCACACCGACACCTGAGGGAGTCCGCCACCGGCAGGGGAAGTGGTGGTGGGTGGAGATAGGCCTCCAAACCTTGGAGGGCCTGAGAGTGTCCCCAGAGAGGTGGCGTCTGATACCCAACCTGACATATAGACACAGACATACAGGCACACACAGACACAAACATCCATTCCCACCCTCATGCTCTCATATGCACTTACTCCACACTCAACCAACGTGGAGACAGACATAAAGAGACGCTGTACACACAATCACACTCCCCAAGCGTACTCTACAAACCGGGTCTAGGTACCCTTGCCCCTGGAGGGGGGAATTGCACCCAGACCCAGGTGGTGTTACCCTTTTCCCTGCGGTGGGGAGAGGCAGACCACCCCGACTCCGCAGCAGCAGGGAGGCCCCACACCCCAGACCGCAGTCGGACGGCCAACTCCTCCTACTAGCCCTCCCGCTCCAGCAGGCCGCAGAGAATGGGGGTGGGAGAAGACTCCAAACCTCCCTCCACCCGCTCATTGTAGTGTTGATGCATATGTGTTCTAAGGTGCAATTAAAACCCAGGAGGGCATGGAGCTACCTGCCAAGGAGCAGCAGGTAAGCGCATAGTCCCTCCTGCTAGCCCTCAATGACTAAGTGTATTTAAAATTGAGAGGTGGGCAACGACGTCAGGGGTGAGGTATACACCCTGATGGTAATTTGGACTCCGTGATTGTGCCCACCCCCAAGATCCTATATGTATGTGTAATGAGAGTGTGAATAATGTGAATGTCTAAGTTGTGGGATAAAATTGAGGCAGAGGCAGCCAGAAGGGGACAGAGGGGGGGGTAGCCTCCTCTGCACCCTGGTGACATACCCCTACTCCAAGGCCCTGCATGTGTGGGTGGTTGTGGGGAGCGGGAAGAGGGAGGCAGCTGGAGATGGGGAGGGAAGGAAGGGAGGGGCAGGTACCCCTCCCTGGGGCCAGCTCCCCCGCTGACCCCAGTAGGCACCCCCTACCCCGCGACCCGCCAGGGAAAGGGGGCCCAGGCCCATCAGACCGGGGCCCAGCAGCTAGCGCCCCCCGGCTCCACAGAGCCCGTGGACAGTCCACCCAACCCCACCACAGAGAAAACTGCACCCACCCCACCATCCACTCATCTTCCAGACTACATAGACATAGACGCCCAGGCTGAGATCTTCCTCCACCTCTCCTGTATCTCCCCCTCCTGCAGAGAGTTCCTGAGAGAGAGAAAGCTCCTGCAAGATGTGACATCCCCCCACCAGTTGAAGAGCCCCCCAGGCGGCTCGACGCACCGGCGGCACCCTGCGCCAGGGATGGGCCCCCATGCACCCACCCGCCCACAACCCCGGCAACACACACAACCAGGACCCAAGCCCCCGAGGCCCGGCCACGGGCCCCAGCCCAGAGACGGAGCGCCCCCAGAACCTCACGCCCATCCCGGACCCACCCAGGGGCAGCCAGGTTGCCAGGTCAGTAACCCACGTCCGTCAGCACAGACCCTCCCCTAGCCCCGCTGCACGCAGCCGCGAGGAAACAGTCACCTGAGAGCCAACAGAGCCCCCAACCGGACGTGACCGCTACCCCGGGTTGAGCCTCCCAAGGAAGATGCCTCCGGGGAACCCCCCGACGCCCTAAGCCTGTCCTTACCCCCACACCAATCACAACAGTGAAGGCGGGACCAAACTATGACCCCCCACCCCCACTAGGTGATGGAGCTGATCAAAGGAGCCCAGAGCAATTGATCTGAATGTGGTGGCAGAGGCTGTTCAAGACTAATGTAATCTAATAGATAATTTCTATATTGGTTAGAATTAAGATTATTTTTATTTTTCCAGTTCATGAGGACTGTTTTCTTGGCTATGCATAGGGCAGTGAAATCATATGGGCTATATTCTTTTCTGAAGTGACATTATCTAAGCTGCCCAGTAGACACACTAAGGGGGAAGTTGGAATGTTACATTTCAGACACTTTGATAAGTCTTCACATATCTCGCGCCAAAACTTCTTGCACTGGTGGACAGAACCAAAGAGCGTGGATATAATTGTCTGGTGTATTGCCTTGACAGTGTGAGCAGTTGTTGGAAGATGTAAAGCCCATCTTGAACATCCGATGACCTGTATAGTGCACTCTATGTAGTATTTTGTATTGTATTAATTGCAGACTGGGATTTTTAATCTAATTTAAAGGTTTTTAAGCAAATCTGAGACCAGAAGTTTTGGTCTAGTTGACTGATAAATCTGCTTCCCACTTTGCAAGTAGGGAGGGATATTGATTCATCTAATTTAGAAAGTCAAAAAAAAAAGAAAAAAAAAAGAAATAATCTTCTTTTATATTAGGAAAAGCTGTCTGCAGATTAAGGTGTAGTTTAACTACATGTACATGAAAACACCATCAGCTGTGAGCCCTCCGCTCTCCTCACAGACAAATCTGAGGAAATGATTTGATTGGCTAAAAGATGTCATGTGGGATGAGTTAGAACGCACGTCACTGGTGTGTGACCATTGTAGAAACAACACAAACACGTGTACGAGCGAACTTGAGCAAAACAAAAATCTAGAAAAACAATCTAGTTATAGCTCCGAGTCCATACAGAGCCGCGTCCAGACCCAGATCTGGACCAAGGTCCACCTATTGGGGACCCTGACCTGACTGGTGGTTACTTTAGACCTGGAGAGGGGAAGTCCAGGCCTCGAGGGCCGGTGTCCTGCAGCTAGGCTGTCGTTATCGCATGACCAAAAGAAAGACGACTGCAGTGATGCCAAACGTGACTCTGGTGTTCAGCAGCCACCATCCTTTTAGTCATGCAGAAGAGTTCATTTAAATCACTTTAATACTCCAAACTGATAATGTAGCCTAGTTAAGCCAGCTGGTCAATGTCGTCGCTATCAGAGTGAAACTAAGTACTTCATATAAACTTTTTGTTGCTGTCAGACAGCAGTGAGCGAATAAAAACTGCTGGTTTGACGTATGGAGTCGCCGCTGTTGTTTAACTCGTGCAGAGCCGCCTTCTGTCCGTCTGTTCTCCATCTGATCGATTGTTTTGATTCTCTGATGTTCCCTTTCAGGCTGCCGTGCGAGCGGCTGCAGCCAGAAAAACACTTCCTGTTAGTTTGAACAAGTTTGTGGCAGCAAACTTCACAGTGACCCTAAAGGACAATTCAGAAGCAGGAATGTCGACCTTCTCAGATTAGCTGAGCTCTCAGCATCCACTGACAAAACCTTCCTGTTGCTGAGAATAAAAGCATATCGAGCGCTCGGCGAGGCTCTCCGCGACGAGAGAAAAGGCCGGAAACTGAGCAGGGACAAAAAAAGGAGGCAGAGGAGCGCTGCAGCAATTTAAAACATAATGAAGGAGAGTCGAGACGGGCTGAAGTGGTCAAGAAAGAACTGCGCTCACACTGAAAAGAGACAAATTACATTCCCAGAATCCTCAGACCTTCATAATTCTCCGTTTTTAATGCATGAAGATGTTTTCTGGAGAGAATGACGCGACCTTTACAGAAACTAAAGTGCTTTCAGTTTTTCCATCATGGTGAGTGAGGTGCTGCCGAGGCTCAGAGAACGTTTTACACGGCAGTAAAACAAACAGACACCTGCAGACACGACTCAGGGCGTGAAAGTTGAACCTAAACGTCTTTGTGTTCATGTCAGAGACCACAAAGCTTTCTAATGCAGGTCTGTGGGGCAAATGCTTCTGAGTCACCAGTGCAAAAAACCTGCAACATTAATGAAATGCAGAGCTTTTATCTCGTTAGCCTGTTTGCTAATATATGTCTTAAAGGACACACAGATGTTTTATAGTTTATAGCGCTCATAGTTTACTGACTTTTCTGAGACTCTGACCTCATTATTACAGGCTTTATGTTTATTATGAAAATCCACGACAGGAACAGGAAATATGTAACAGGAAGTGAGCAGAGGAGGCGGTTGACTTTCAGGAAGTCGTGTTGCTTAAGTCATGAGTCGGCGCTGACTGTAGCTTGGCTAACATCACGTGCCAACGATGCACCGAAATGTAAACTGAAGCTCCGCCCAGAACATAAAGCTGGCGCTTTTTGCACAAGCTAATGGCTAGTCGTTACTCCTGCTGCACGAGTAACACGCGTGAAACAAATATCTCATTTGTTATGTGTCTTTATTTATGAGTTCTTTTTAAGAAAATATGCCAGTGCAGCTTAAAACATCGACAAACGCCCTCTGATGGAGAAACTGTGCGTCGTCAGTGCTAACATGAAGGGTGTCTCTTCACTTTCTTGCTGTTTAAATGTTGACACTAGCTCAACGCCGGGCTCTTGTTAGTAACCCTGAAATGATGTTTGCTCGCAGACATACATTTACACGTTGAATTGCTTTATAACAGCTATAAATGTATATAAATATAAGTGTGACATGACTGCAGTAATGATGGAGGAATCGGGGATGGATGGCGAATCGGCTCCTACATCTTCATCTCTGCGGTCGGGTTCTGTCTCTGCTTCACCGCCTCTCCATCACACCCTTCCCCCACCTCTGAAGTCTCCTGAGGTGGAGGCGTCAGCTCCGGGGCGCCGCCGCTCGACCCGGGAGGGCTCCATGAGGTCGTCTGGGTCACGTGACTGTCGAAACAGAGAAAAAGCAGCTTGTTCAGCATTATCGATCGCCTGAAACTGACTCCTCCTACAGGAGCTGTTTTGTGAAGTGAAAACTACGAAGTGTCTTCTGGCAGCAAAATGAGATTTAAAGTTTGACTAATGTGAACTTCCTGTTTCACAGCGAGCTCTGCAGGTACGCCGTAACTCCTCTGAAACCTTACAGTGACTCAAACTCAAAAAAACATCTACAGTGAAGTATTTGTAGGTAAATACAGTCACATTGTTATTTCCATTTACTTCCAGGATCCGTATTATTAACTGAAACCGATCAGCGTCAGTATCATCTTTGTGCTCTGATGTTCAGATCATTACAGACTGTACTCCGTAATTATCCCATAAATCCAGAGTTGGACGGCTGAATTTTCAGGGACTGTGGGGAATCTTTATCCAGCGCCTCGTTCTGTTAATCCCATCTGAAAGAGGCTTACAGCAGATCCATCGTTATCATCCAGCGTTATAGCCCTGGATATAGTTTTGGACATAATGTGATATTTGAATATTTGAACTTGTAATTACAAGCCCAACAACACAATCCCTGTATGAGGTTATTCAGCCCATGAAGGTGTGAAAACACTCTTACTTGATGTAGTATTTCACTCCGTCTGCAGTGTAAGCTTCCTCCCAGCCATAGGGAAGACCTGCAGGGGAAAATGAAATCTTATTTAGAGCTCGTCATGTTTAATGTTTGTTCTTTCTGGACGTGGGTGAGATCGTGTGTAGTTCCACTTTATCCCGACGTAACGAGGCCAGCAGCTCACAAACACACAAATATCAAGTTTCTATTCAGCCTGAGAAGCTCCGCTGCTCCATAAACCCGTCACCCTGAGACTCCACACTGATCTCTGCTCTCACCATATGGACAAGGAGACAATAAGTCGCTTAACCTTGTTTCAGAGAACAAAACAGGTTTCAAATGCTGCCCAGAGGACATCAGAGCAGAAACTGACACCAAACGTCTCGTTCAGAGTGGAGGGTCTGTGGTGATTCACGTATTACTGATGTGTTTGGCTGGCTTACCGACATTCCCCTGTCCTCCTTCTGTCCATATCCGGCTATCCGTCCTCAACACGTGTCTCACTTTTTCACTATTTGCTACATTTGCAATATTCTGTTCAGCCAGCTGGAGGATAAAGTGTCTGTAATCGTACCTTTGCAGATATATTATTACTCCATCTATCTTCTCATCCTCACTAATGTGCACAAGCGCTGGTTATTGATTCAGCAGTGACCTCTCAATAAATAAATAAATGATGACAATGTAGAAATGCCAAAAGCTGCAGTTCCTCTAATGTCCACTGGAGGCTCCAAACATGAGTCAGTCCTCAGAGACAGATGTAACACTCGTGATGTCCCGGAGTCTGTTCTGAGATTAACATTTCCACAATCGTCGTCACCTTGGTTCCTAAAACCCGGACGTGACCACGAAGATGTTTCTCACTGTTTAATTACTTACCAATTAGAACTCTTCCATTCAAGCTGTGACTGGAGCAGCATGCTAGCAATCAGTGCAATCACATGGAAGTTGTTGCCAATCAGTTGGGGAATACTGGGGAATATCAGTGGTTGCTAGGAGCTCCCTGATCAATCTGTAGACCTGTGAGACTTGAGCAACAATTTTCCCACCAACTGCCATCAAACTCCAGCAACCACTCGCAATCAGCCAGGAAATACAGATTTTTCTCCCACGACCGGAGGTCACCAGACCGGTTTCTAGACCTGTGTGACTGAGGCTTCACTCACTCGATCTTACAGGATTGTCACACATCCAAAATGACAGATATGTTAACATCACGTAATCCTCAAGAGGACCAGAAATCTTTTTGCAACCATAGCTAGCGTCATCTGGTGGCCTTCAGATGGAAGACAGTTTTCCTCCTTTCAGAACAATGTTCCTGTACACACTGCAGCTAGCAGGCAGTGCTTGCCCCTGTCCACATCACCATGTGCAAACAGGCTACAGTTCTCTAAAAAGGCCCAAACTCTAACCTTAACCACCATCGATTAGTCCCGTGTGTGCGACGTCAGTGCAAACGAGTGTGGTGTCTCGTCTGTATGACGCCGTCAGGTATGAACGAGCACTCTTACGACTACACAGGAACGTGCTGAAAGACGACATTTGCAGGATAATCCTCCCAACCCCAGAGGACGAGCTTGAAAATGCTGATGGGGAAACACTTGTCTTACAGCCTGCGGTCACCACAAACGTCGGGCTGCAGCATCCCATAATAAACAGAATGTCCGTGTTATTGTTTCATATAAAACAAACGCACATTTTCCCTCGTCGGTCCCACAGACACGAATTAGAGGACACAAGTGTCGTTACTGGATGTAATAAAATGTTCCCACCGAGCTGTGTCAGCCTGTTTCTGCCTCTGTGCTTCCTCTGCAGGCCATCACATAATCACAATAACCTGCATGCGTGTGCACGGAGACAGCTCAGCGCCGGAACAGACACCTGACCTGCGGTTTCACCCTGGCGGCCTGAGCGCTGCAGGGAGGCCCGTGAGATGGGAGGCAGGAAGGGCAACATCGACGAGGGACTGAGCAGCTCCTGGAAACAAACGCTCTGCAGTCGCAGTTCCATGTTTTTATGCTCGACCTCCACACGACCTCAGTAAAAACACGCAGACAGGAAGTGAGAGCGCATGACTGCTGCAGGAGGAGATAATCATGTTTTTATCATGCAGCCGAGTGTGTGTGTGTGCAGCTGACTCAGAGCGTGCGCATCCATGTGGGTTGCGGTGGGAACTCGGTACAATCATGAAGTTCGTCAAAGCTAAAGCCCTACGTTTAAGAATAAAAACGAAAAAGATTTTTAAAGACTGGGAGCGCGCTCCTGACTCGTCCACTGAAAACACAGAATTCCCGTCTAAAGCATTTTGGGATGGACGGAGGATCCGCTCCCACATCTTTGTGTCTGCAGTTGGGTTCTGTCTCTGCTCTGCTGCTGCTCCATCACGCGCTTCCTCTGCCAATTTGAAGCATCGAGGGTTCCTGGAGCTGGCTCGAGAACCCGGTTTGGAAAGTCTGACAGGATCAAAGTCCCGCTGAACTCTGAGACAAAGTCAACGTGGAAAGTCTGACCACAAGAAGCAGGAGACAGACGTGTGTGGAAGCTGTTTTAGCCTTATGTTTCTTGAACTTTGGGTGACTTGAAGATTGAGGATAAAATGGTTAAAAGACATCAAACAGTTAAAACTTTGGTGTCTGTTAAGGCCCGAAAAGAGAATATACACCACAGGAAGACCTGCAGGAACCCTGGAAGTGAAAATGATCATTCATTACACACTCCGTGGGAACAGTTCCCTTTCACTGAGCCATGCTGCTGGTGAGGTTATTCATTTTTAATGTCCACAGCAAAGTTCAGCAGGGTCATTCAGACTACGCTGGGTCCATGTGGCGGTGGATGCCATCGCCACGGTTAACCATCCAGTCTTTAATGATGACGAGGAGCTGATAGTGGACTTCAGCACTAAGCAGGAGAGGAACTACCAGACCCCCGTCATCAACGAGTGCCCAGTGGAGAGAGTGGACAGCTTCAAATACCTCGGAGTTCACATCACGCAGGACCTGTCATGGTCCTGTCACATCAACACCGTGGTGAAAAAGGCCCGTCAGCGTCTCTACCACCTCAGACGCTTGAGAGACTTCCAACTGCCCTCCAAGGTGCTCAGGAACTTTTACTCGTGCACCATAGAGAGCATCCTGGCGGGAAACATCTTAACCTGGTTCGGGAACAGCATCATGCAGGACAGACGAGCTCTACAGAGGGTCGTGTGGTAAGCTGAGCGCACCATCCGCTCCGAGCTCCCTGACCTGCACTCAATCTACAGCAGGCGGTGCTGGACCAAGGCCAGGAAGATGGTGAAGGACCTCAGCCATCCCAACAACAGACTGTTCTCTCTGTTGAGGTCAGGAAAGCGATTCCGCTCCCTGAAGACCAACACAGAGAGACTGAGGAGGAGCTTCTTCCCGCAGGCGATACGGTCTCTCAATCACACCACCACACAGTACTGACCCACACATATGGTTCTTACACACACACTGGACTTTCTGGACTTTGTTTTTGCACAACACTGGTCACTATATTCTTCATTTCCGGTTAATACTTGTACAGCTGCTGTTATTGTGTATATATTTATTTATATTTAGATTTCTTCATACATTCTTATATAGTTCTATATTGTGTATTTTGTTGTACAGTTATTTTATTTTCAACTTTAATTTATATATTTTATCTTATTCTTTCCCAGTTAAATTTACCCTTCATTCTAATTTGTGTTGTACAGTTATTTCATTTTTAACCTTAATTTATATTTTATTCCTTCCTAGTTAAATTTACCCTTTTTAATTTTTCATATTTATTTCCTATCTTATTCATAGCCTTTCCTTTTTTGTTTTCTTTAGGTCACGAGCAGTTGTCCAAGCATTTCACTGCATATCGTACTGTATGACTGTGTACGTGACAAATAAATTTGAATTTGAATTTGAATTTGAAAGCTACAGCGCATTGCCTTCTGAGTGCACGATGGATCTCTAACGCTACACTTCTGAAGCTTTGGACAGATCCATTTCAAACACGCCAACAACTTCTGCAGCTGACCAATCACACGAGCCGAAGATGAAGTAAGGAATGACCACCTTCCCTGCAGATCTCTCCTGCTCCAGTTCAGGAGTAACGTCTATAAAAAGCTTCCTGTGTACCTTCGTGGCGTATTAGGTTCAGAGAACCCCGATCTGGGATTTATTGAATATCCCGTGTCCTCCTGATCCCACCTGTGTGATCGCCTGTGAGGATGACGTCACACAGACAGGAAGCTGAGGCGGTGCAGGCCAAGACTTTTTCAGACACACAGAGTAACTTCACACAGATGCATTTTGGGAGGCGAGCTGAATGAACACAAGAGTAAGCCATAGGAGGCGTTGTTGTCATGGTAACAGGGTCTGAGTCGTCACAAACGAGGAATGAATGAAGCCGACGAGCCTGCTGATTGTTTCTCAGGCAGGGAGCGTGTGTGTGTGTGTGTGCCAGGTTTACACAGCTTTGTGAGGACGCCGCTACACTTATAGGGACCAAATGCAGGCATGTTTGAGACTCACAGTGTGGTTTTAGTGGCAGGGTTGCAGTTGGGTTATGGTGAGGGTTAGGGCGAGGGTTAGCGTAAGCGGCTAGGGAAAGCATTATGTCCCCACAAATGCATGAAAACAAGTGTGTGTGTGTGAGATCTGATCCTGAAGGTCTGCGGTTTGTCTCCGGTGGTCAGATCCTCTGGAGCGATAAAACTGAACGAGAGCCAGCGGTCTGATTTTAAAGCCGAGCAGGTTTCCAGGCAACCAGCGGTGTGATGAAGATGAGCTACAGGTGAGCGTGATGAAGCTCCGGATCAGACTGACCTACTTTCTCTGCTGATTATCTCTAACAGGATGCCTGTGTCCCGAGCCGTGGCTGTTAATTATGTAACAGCGCCCACGCGCTGATGGAGGGAAATTAGGTGACTGTGTCACAAACCTGCTGAATGCAAACCAAACAGCTTTCTCCAGCAAATACACATAGCCCAAAGAAGGACTCCATCACATATATAAATCTCAGTCAAAGCAGCAAGAAATAAGTTCCAGTTAACGGTTGTAGCTGCCACCGCCTCTGAGACCAGCACAAAGTAAAAATAAAGTTTTGGGGTTTTTCTGTTTTTTTCAGCAGCTCCACATTTAAAGATATGATATTTTCTGTGAATTGACACAGAATTCCTGCTGCCTGAGGTAAATATATATAT
>NW_024582783.1:369903-386346 GCF_018398535.1 Haplochromis burtoni
CTCCCTTCTGCCGTATTTTGCGGCAAAATTATCCACACCCACCGCCGCGCTATGAATTGTGGGATATATGGGACCACGAAGCATGCACCGGACCACGCTTGATATTTTGGGGAAATCGCATTTGGAGTATGCTTTTGAAGTACACTTCGAATTGGGACAGCCGTCGTCGCGTGGCGGTGACGTAACCGCACTTGAAATGCGTACTTCAAGCGTGCAGACCCTGAATTGGGACACAGCCTCTGTGTATTTGCTGTAAACGGTATTCACACCTTGCTTTTCTCTGAACTACCAGAATTTAATCTTCCTACTGAGCTGTGTCCTGGCTCTGTGTATTTCCTGGGGTTAAGAACTATACAACTAAACAAAGGCTTGTGTATTTTCTGGAAATACATCAGCGCTTTCCTGAACTGTTAGTTTGTTTGTTACAGAGCTGTGTGAATCTCCCAGCTCGGTGTGTTTGCTGGAAACACTTTAAAAACCCACACACTCCACCCACTTCAGTTTCTCACCTCCGTGTATTTCCTGAATACCTGTCA
Organism: Haplochromis burtoni; assembly: GCF_018398535.1. Taxonomy (NCBI): domain Eukaryota; kingdom Metazoa; phylum Chordata; class Actinopteri; order Cichliformes; family Cichlidae; genus Haplochromis; species Haplochromis burtoni. Next base: position 370,440 of record NW_024582783.1, read on the forward strand.
TTCTCCTGGGCAGCACAGCGTACCTGAGGCTTCTCCTTCCTTCTCTGCGAGTATCACCTGGAAACACCTTTGGGAACTACATCCTTGTTCCCCTGACAAACACTTCCTGGTGGTGCATTCAAGGACGCTTGGAGAGTTACCTGACAGAGTGTGTTCTGTGTTCGTTTCCTCCAAATAGACTGACTGAATCAAAGCCCTCGTGTCATTTGAGTCTCTTAGTCTTTGATTTTTATGTATTTGGGATCATTTTGAGTCTCCTCTGGTCTTTCTGTCCCTCTGTGGTTTACTGCGTCAGCGTGGTGGCCGGCCTGAGTGAAGATGATGTGATGCTATTGAAATGCATCCAAGATGAAGAAGAATTCAAATGTTGTTGGAAATATTTGAGATAATGGAAGCACAAAATATTCAACAACAGTTCGGTCGTTTTCAGAGATTTTAATGTGGGATTTTTTAAACATCTTTTACCCTTAATCTAAAACTTCTGTCAGTCTTTACGTCTCAGACAATTTCACATGAAAAATTATTCCTTTTTAAAAATCTCAGTCGCAGCCCAGCTGTTCAGAGAAAAGTCACGACCGTACGGTTGAGAGCGGCTGATCCTTTTTCCCAGAGAACGCCGCGGGATCTGCAGCTTGTTCCGAAAACACAAACAGCAAAACCTCCAAACGCCATCAAAGCCCCTGAAGGCCTCTTTAATCCCAGAGTTCCCGTTTTAACGCGACCATCGTCCTTCCTGACATGGCGTTCGCGTGCGGGGCGGCGTGCAGGTTTCTCCTCCTGTACTGTTCGATGATGCTTCGCTGGCTAATCTACTGCACAAACACGAGCGTTCAGCCACTCAGACACTAAACACTGAGCTATGAGACAGAAACTACAGTAAGTTATCTAAGCTGTGTGAGCTCGCTCGTGGCGGAGCGGCAGCTACTGCACATGGCAACCTTATGATACTGTAATGTGTAAGTTTACATTGTTTATACTGTTTGTTAAATGAAGATATTTATTGAGACAGAGGCAGGGCAGGAGTCAAAGGACTACATGAATGTTTTATCCACCCACCAGGTTAATCGTGAGTTCTGGTGCCATTATAACAGGAAATGATGGAAAGATAAGAAATAACGTCTAACTGACCAATAACAAAGCTGCTGTGTGTCTGCATGCCGCCTGTATTTAATGGATAGACCAATATGAACTTTGCATCATCATCATCATACAGTGATTATTAACATCTATATGTTTAAAAAAACATTTATTATACATTTTAATTCTGTGGATTTTCGTATTCGTCCACCTGAAAATGTCACGTTGAACCTGCATCGGCTGTTTATTAACGTTCACGTTTCTTTTATGCGTTAAAATTTTGTGAAGAATCTGAAAAAGCGCCGCAGAGCCGACCTTTAAATGTTGGTTTTTGAAATTCTAGGCTTTTATTCGGATGTTCCTCAGCACTAATTAGCTGATAATGCTAACACTGAGGGCTGAAAATGGTTACAAACATAAATTAGCACTTTGACAAAGAAAAGTAATGATGTTTAAATAAAGCTGAGTTCTATTACGAATATGAACAATATGAAAACTTTCTCTTCAGGCAATTAACAACAATTGATTGTGAATGTGGAGCTGCGGGTTTTGGTGCCGTTTCTCTCATCGATGGCCAAACTTGAAAACATTCATGTAGCCGCTCAGCTTCACAGACGCCTTCATCGAGTGAGTTAACCTGCACCAAACTCTCTCCTGTCGTGTTTCCAGGTGAAACACCTGACCCGTCCTGCAGCGAACGCAGGTTAAAACGCTGGAATAAAGCTGCTGTTCTGTGTGCAGATGCTTTCATGCAGAGTTCTGACATGGCGAGTCCTTCAGCAGGAGCTGAGGAGGCGTTGGGGAGAGAGCGGTGGGGATCACGGCTGGATGCTGAAGTCCGGCCGACATCTCGACGACTTTGTTCTCCAACAGTCGGGTCGTCTAGAAGCTCAGCACTGAAACGGAGGACAGTCGCTCACAGCGGCGGGTCGGCGGGATTGTTTGTTTCGGCTTCATGCGGGGCGGCACACACAGACAGGAAGAGCAGGAGGAGGAGGACATGCAGACCGGCGTGCGTGGAGCTGAGATCACTTACAGTCAACATCCAGGATGGCTCTGACAGTCCGAGTGAGCTCCTGCGCCTCCTGGGCGAGTGTGGCCGCCGTCCACGGGCTTTTCTTGTAGCGGGCAGCGAGACCTTGAGACGACACCCCGACTTTGACGTCTCCGGAGCTGCAAACAGAGACAAGGATGAGTCAGAGGTGAAGTAACAGAACGATCACTAACTCGGTCTGAGAGGACCTTGGTGGAGGTCGTCTGCAGCTGCAGAGCTCACAGAGGTCCTTTCATAACAAAATCTCAGGACAGAAAGCCCAGAGAGTGTCCCAAACAAACGACGAAGCCTCGGCAGGTCGTCCTCGCTGAGAGCACTGTGTTGCTTCAGGCTTCAAATACTTGGTTCGTTGAGTCGAGGGTGAAATGATTGGTTGTGTGATTGGCTGATCAGAGTCCCAGCATGGACTAAAACACAAACCAGCTGCTACCTTCTTCTTTTTCTCCGGCTTATTTCAGGTTTTTTTTCCTGATATTTACTCTGATTTTCTAAGAAAACTCACTGACAGCAGATAAAAAAACAAACTCAGTTTTCCTTCAATGCAAAAAGTTTTGATTGTAAAAGAAAAGATTAAACTTCACAAGCTGCAGGTTGTTTTCTCCCTGAGATCGCTGATCATGAGGAACTGACAGATCTGACCAGACAAAAGAAGCTGCACAGGCTTTGTATTAAATACATCTCAGGTATTTTCATTATGTTCTGGCACATTTAGGATTTCAGCTGAAAGCAGGACATCCATCCCAACTGTTTCGTTGCTCATACCGAGTCTACTAGCTTGTAGGTGGCTCTCAGCCCTACTTTAGCATTAGCTTCTTTTGAACGTCCATGTCAGCTGTGTGAAGGTGATTCAAGCGCCTCATCTGGTTTGTTGTTACGGACGTTTCCATGGTGTTCCACTGGTCTTTACTGACAGCGAGGAGCTTCCACGCTAACAGCGTGTTAGCATGTAGTTGTAAGTGTGTGACTTTTTACCTGCACTGCTGTGTGTGTGCTCAATATCAGACGTACGTGAGGCTGACCGAGTGGTGACCAATCAGGACCGATTCTGGTCCCAGTTGGTTGATCGGTGCACTCTTCAAACCCTGCAGACGCTGCGTGGACCAAACCGTCAGGTCACTTCCTGCCGTCTCACAGCGCTCTACTATCCTCCCCCCAGTATGAACCTGCTCCTCCGTCCTCAGGGACATTTCTTTCTGTCAGTACTGTGGCGCTGATGACTAACGACCTTAATAAGACTGATATTCATGATTCAGAAAGCCACTGAGTCGGCATCAATGAGCCTTTATTTCTGACTCAAACCTCACGCCTGCGTCTCTGAACGCACTCACAGAGGCGCCGGCTGACATTTTAGCTGCCTGGTGGCCCAGAAACAACCAGACAGGTGAATAAAAGGAAAGGCAGGGCCCGGTGGGGGGGGGGTGTCCCACGGTTATGAAAGATGAGTGGAGGTGTCCCACTGACCTGGACTGAAATAAAAGGAAGCAGGCAGGAGGTGTCCGAGCTGATAACCTGACCGAGTGACCCAATTCACTGAATCAGAGTTACACAAGCAGCCAGAAGGAGACGAGGAAACCACGATGAGGAGGTGATAAGAGGAAAACAGAAAGAGGAGGCAGGAGAAATCGAATAAACACTGAAGAAGAAGAAGAAGAGCTGGGGGGTTAAATTAACGCTGAGAGGAAAAGAAAAGGAAAGATGACAGTAATAAAGGGCACAAGGAAAGATGAAAGACAGCAAAGAAGGAAAGATAGAAAGAGAAATGGAACAAAAAAAATTAGAAAGACAAAGGAAAGACAAAGACTTAAGGAAAGTCAGAAATAAGGAAAATGGAAAGGAAGGAAAGATGGAGACTGATGGATGGAAATAAGGAGTGAGAGGAGGAGAAATCTGCAGAAAGAAAGGTTGTGAGGAAGGAGAGTTAAAATAGAAAAGACACGTACAAGATGAAAAAGGAAAGAACAAAAAAATAGAGGAAAAGGAAGGATAAAAGAATGGAAAGGATAATATGGGGAAGGAGAGAGGAAACAAGGATGAGAGTTAGAAAAATGAGGGAATTAGATCAGGAAGTGCTGTAACGTGTGACCTACTCGTCTTTGTTGGTGTCTTTGTGGAAGTTGATCAGATGATTGTTGATAACGAGCACAGAGTGACCTCACACACGCTCCTCATTTCATAACGCCGCCATCTCACCAGCGCTCACTGCGGGCGACCATTAACAGGAAGTAACTGCTGTCCTACCTGCACTGAAGTGGGTCAAGCTGGACCGCTGAGTGTGTGTGTGTGTGTGAGTGTGTGAGAGAGAGAGTGTGTGTGTGTGTGAGAGAGAGTGTGTGTGTGTGTGTGTGAGAGAGAGTGTGTGTGTGTGTGTGTGAGAGAGAGTGTGTGTGTGTGTGTGTGAGAAAGAGTGTGTGCGTGTGTGAGAGAGAGTGTGTGTGTGTGTGTGTGAGAGAGAGTGTGTGTGTGTGTGTAACCTGGGCTAATGGGCTCTGCTCTCAGCTGGATCATTACGTGACAGACTGAGGTGTCGGGGTCGCAGTCACAGTCTATTCACACACAGACACACACACACGCACACAGCAACCTGTAAACACACATTATTACATATACTGTGCACACACACGTGAGCTGTCCTGACGGGTCAAACTGAGCCGTGTGTTTGAAACTTGGTGAACTCAAGTTTCTCTTTCCACTGAACCACCCTGTTCAGGTAGGGACACACACACACACACACACACACACACACACACACACACACACTGATGTAAATTCACACACACAGTAATGAAACATACAGATGAAGGCTGCTTGTTTCTATAGCGACCGCTTTACCAGCTCACACTGAGCAGATTGACTCGTTAGGACGGCCACTGCGTCGCTAACGAACAGCAGGCTCTCAATTATCATCGAACACACAGGTTTGTGATTCAGCTGTCTTTGTGGGCACCCTGAGGACCATAATAATAATAATAATGATAATAATGATAATAATAATGATGATGATGCACTCTCAGGCTCTGTATAAGCCCATCTCAAGCAATGACAGCAGAAAGTCAATAAGATTCAGCGACTTTAATGTCAAAATAACCGATGAGAGAAACCAGGTGAGCAGAGGAAGTGATCAGCTGGTTGCTGGTCGTGGCTGATGGTTTGTCCTTAATGGACTTTCCAGGATGTGGTTGCCAAGGTAACCCTCTAACCTATTTAACATCTCCTCATATGTCTGTCAACAGCTTCTTAATCGCTCGCCACCTGTTAACTTCACATTGCCATTGACTCGTTGTCACTGACTCTCTGTGCTCTGGTCAGCACGTCACTGCAAACCTGCTGCACATTTACAGCATTACAGTTAGTACTGCACATACTGCAGTACATTAACATACACTACTCTTTTACCCATAGAGTTTACTGCAGTACTTTTGCTATAGTAAATTTACTGAATACTAACAGTGAAGTCCTTTATCACAGTGAGGACCTCACAAGGTGAAATATTTACAATGGTTCTCACAAGGATATATTTACAACACACACACACACACACACACACACACACACACACACTCTACCTGTAGCTCTTTGGGGGGCCGTGACTTTCGAGTAGGAACTCCTGAACATTCTGCAGAAACAAACAAACAAAAAAGAAGGTTGTTTGTTTTCTTCTTTGTCTTTTATTTTGTTTTCCAGCTGCACCAAAAACTTATTTCATAAACAGAAATAATCCTGCTGAAAACATCTTTTCATGTAAAACGTCTCCTCGGTATGAGAGTTATCTGAAGGCCATTATTTTCTCTGTCGACAGTCAACTGATGAAAGGATCTGATTTCAAACCCACAGCAGCAGCGAGCGCATCTCTTACTTCTCACTCTGTGATCTCCACTCAAAGCTCATCTGCTTTTAAAGATGACCTTTGCCATTTGGGCCAATGGGAGTCTTTCCCCTACAAACAATGACTGTGAATGAAACTATTTTTGAAAGTGTTGCTGTATCGTGATGTCTGAAAGCTGAAAAGTTTTACCTCCACAAAGCTCAGCAGTTTTCCCGTTGACATCTCGAAACCCTTTTTGGCCGCCTCGCTCTTCCGCAGCTGACACTCCAGGACGGCCGCTCTCTTCTTCAGCTCGTCCGACTCCTCCTGAGATCAAAAACATTCAGGTTCTGGACATTTATGATCTTTGTCTCCTTGCTTTTCCAGCTCCATATTTTTAATGCTAAACCCTAATGGAGTTTATTTATCTCGCGTTGGCCTGCGCTCATCCTCTGCATGTCTCTTTGCTCTGATTGGTCGACTTCTGGAAGTTCGTCGAGTACCATCTTTTCCGAAGTGACCCATGCACCGGACAGCCTGATGGGAATAGAGGACTGATTCCATCTGGGGTCACGTCTTGTGCACTTCCTGTTTCACATCTCGTCCTTTAAAGAAAGTAGTCCTTACTTCCTGCCCACAGTTTTTCCCACTGTGATTACCTGCTGAGCTACCCCCCTCGGGTGTCACCGCTTCCTCCCTGTCTGTTTAAATACTTTTGCATCAAGCTTCTCTTCAGTAAAACAAAAAGCTCATTTTTGGCTCCTGTTTCTGCTTTAACTGTAACTGGCTGTTACACGTCCAACCTTTTCAGTTCCCTTTCTCAGCGCTTTTTAAAACGATCATAAATATGTTAAATTAAAAGCAGTGGAGCCGGCGACCCTGAAACAGGTCATTTAACTGTAAATTAGTGTTCGATGAACTGGTTCACGGAGACTAAAGCAGACACCACAAACACAGACAGGAGCCAAAGAGGCCAAACATCTTACAAAAGTCTCATTTCCTGTGCTTGTCTTTGGTGCGTGACCAGTAAAAGCTGTTAATGAAAAGGAGGAGTGTTTGCATGCAGTCGTGCTCTGGCATTTGGACAAAAGCTCTTTGTTTCCAGTGTGAGCACTTTTGTTTCTTTCTGCAGACTTTTGTTTTGTGCCGATGGCTCAGAGAAACAACGCTGAGCGGATTTCTGCAAAGCTTACGTCAGAGAGGGAAGCGGCTCTGTCACCAAATACACCTGACCCACATTCAGGCCTGAAGACGAAACCAGGACCTGGAGCAGCAATAACCCGGCACCAAAAAGCCTGTATTTTTAATATTCCCCTTTCATTGTTCCCGTGTTGAGAGACAGAAGCCCAGGCTGCAAACATGCTGCACTAAAGTAATAGAAAAACCATTACATGACAGAAAGGTTGCTGTTTTTTCACTATCATCATAGAAATGTTTGATTTTACGATGACTCAGCGACGATCTTTGTGGTCTTGGGTCAATGGGTTTGCTTGGTGGCTGGTTGGACGGTGCAGTCAGCTGCCTTTCTGCTTCCTCATCCGTCCAGTTTTATAAATGTGCCACATAACTGAAGCTGAAAATGGTTTCACACATAATCTAGAGAAATAAAAGTACTTAGCTGACCGGGACTCTGCGGTAATCGTCAGAGAGCAGCTCTGCTCGGTGCCTACCGTGAACTGATCCATGTGGTGTGAGTCACCTTGTTGGCTGGTGCCTGGTGCTCCATCCTCTGAGTCTTCAGCTCTGCGATCTCAGCCTCCAGCAGGTGGATCACCTCCTCGTAGTCCATCTCCATCCCTCTGGCCTGCTTCTGGGCTGCCTCAGCCAGCTGGATTCGAGTCCTCAGAGCTCGGCTCTCCTCCGCGCTGTGTTTCACTTCCTGTCAGAAAGAGTGGAGGAAGAGGAGAGGGGGAGGATGGGGTAGAAGAAGAACCTGAGGGATTACTCAGTAGACTTTCAGTGGTGCTTTCAGGCCCTGCTCAGTGCTTTTGAGAGGCCTCCCAGGTGGTCGTGCCATGATTTGGGATTCGTGGTGTCAGGATGAGTTAGTGTGATGAGGCTCTTTGCTGTGGCCTCGGGGACGTTTCTCTGAATCAGCAGGTTGTGCAGTCGAGTCCCAGCAGGCCTGTCAGCGCTCAGCATACCTCTGTCTGTGATAAGGTTACCTACGGTTGGAGAGCAGCGTTATCATCAAAACAATAAAACAAACCTCCGTCTGGTGACAAAGATCGATCAAACTGTTGATGAACGCTCACGGCACTAAACCTTTATCTTGATTTTTACCAGCAGCTGACACCATGAATTGATCAGGAAAATGTGAAAGAGGTGAGCAAGGAATTTCTCACTGACATTAACCCCATCGTTAGAAATAATGCAGGTTTGAAGCATGTAATCATCGGCTTCACTTTGAGATCTGTAGGCTACAGCCAAGATCCAAAAGCCATGAAATCCAAGTAAACTAGCAGTGAACAGGAGAACGATAGAAACTCCAAAACAGGAAAGACTCCTTAGAAAGTCAGACTAAAGGACCAGATGAAGTCGAGACAAAATGAGGAGCAGAAAAATGGTTTTCAGTGTCTTTAAACTGACTTTAATGTGCACTCATTTTTATAAAACTAGGTTAAAATAAACCTCTAATCATTTAAAACAACACTGACACTTATAAACGTTCCATAAATGCAGTTTATGAGATGCTAATTCATTTTATTTATTTCACATCAACAGTCGGCTCAGGGCGCACTTTATTGTAAGCTAAAACCCCTATAGTAACACAGATAATCAGACAACCCCTGTGAGCAAGCACTTTGGCGACAGTGGGAAGGAAAAACTCCCTTTGAACAGGAAGAAACCTCCTGCAGAACCAGGCAGGAAAGCAGTCCTACATATTTGTGCATGAACTGCACTGAAGAACGTTTCCTGATCAAGGTCCCTCACAGTGTTACCAGAGGCCGATGACCATGCCCTCCAGAGTGAGCAGAATCTACCAGCCGTCAGCATCAGTAGACGTCATCCTCTGAGGACCATGAATGCCATTATAACATTTCATGACGGTGCATTGACCAGGTGATATTTCAGTGAGCACTGCAGTCGCTGTTAAGACTCAGACGTCTCTGTGCAGTCACACCGTCAGCATGAGTAATGCTTGAGCTAAAAATAAAACGACAGGTCATCGTCGCTTTTTGGCAGGTTGTTGTTGTTGGTGGAGTTTTTCTCGGAATGAGCTCTTATTGTTTGATTGTGTGATTTAAGAGCGCAGCCGGGCCCGACTGACTGGCTGGCGCTCTCTTACGTAACAATGCTGGAACAAAAACAAGACACAGAGCTTACTTCATGTCCTCATCTCACTCCTGGCTCATTATTTTTCAAAACGTCAGCACTGTGCCCGATCTGAACTCTGCAAAAACCACAAAGCCACATTCAGTCAGGTCAAAGTGAACAAGGCTGGGCTCTGTGGACCAGCAGCATTTTAAACACACACCTTTCACCAGCTCAGAGTGACGCTGACATGCTGCTCTGCAAACAAACATTTTTACTCCTGTGTCAAACAGAGTGTGAACGACAGCCGTGTAACAATGAGTCACCGATGTGTCTAAACCTGTTAGTTTCTCTACAGAATCAAAGCACAACAAATGCTCTCTCAATTTTAGTCATATTTCAGTTGCAGCTGGCAGCTTTTCATTCACAGTGAAGCCCAAACTCTTCGCCCACTTATCCACCTCCTGCAGCCATAGCTGGACTGGCCATCGGCCCACCGGGCATTTGCTCGGTGATTTGATTTTTTGTTTTTATGGGCCGATGATTTTTTATTTTATTTTATTTTTTTATAACAGTATAAACAGTGAAAGGTGGTGTATTGGCCAGATGCTGGCAGATGTGTAAAAATAACTCAGCTGTTTGGTGGTGGCTGTGGCGGAGCTTCCACAGAGGCCAGCAGGTGGATGAGGGGAGGGGAGGCAGGAGGAGCAGAGCCCCGAGGCGGTGAACTGAACTCCAGGTAAGAAGTTATGAGCTGCAGTCGATCTGGTCAGATATAAACCAAGTTTAGTTTATTTTCGTTGTGCTGACTTTTTACAGTCAGTTACAATAACTCGTACTGCTACTAGCTAGCATGACGGAGTTTCTATACAGCTGGGTGGTGCTATGATGTTACTGATAGTGAACTTTATTTAATTCATAATGTTAGTTAGTAGCTGCCAACCGTGCCTCTTCTCTCATCCTCTCCCCTCTCTCTCCTGTTCCTACTTCAATCATGAAACTGATCAATGATCAGCTGATCGGCTTTTCTCTCTTGTTTATTTATCGCCCACTTTGCGCCAGAAAGAGGAAACCAGCGGATGTAGCACTGAACAACAGCAGCACGTTTAAGCTTGATCAGCTGTTGTTAGAATTTATTTAATATTACTTTCTAGTATCAGCTGATGTTTGCTGGAGCCACAGCTGTAAAACTGCTGGTCATGATGTCGGTTTGGATATGTGGTGAGAGGGAAACATGAAGATGAAACCAGGAGATGTCCTTACTGAACCATCAGAGCTGAACAGGTGATGGAGAAACAGGTTTACCTTTTAGGTGACATGGATGAGTTGAAGTTATGAACTGTTTCTGAGAGACAAATAACACCAGCATCCTTTTCTAAGTAGCTGACAGCTGGTAACTGTGCAGGGGCGGGTCTAGCAAAGTGTTGCCAGGGGGCCAGGTAGGGCATTAACAGGGAGAGGGGGGCACAAAGACATACTTTCTTATTCTCATTTAAAATTTCTCGCTTTTATTAAATAATTATCTGAATCTTACAACCAAAGTTTTTATCTGATGTACAACATATAGAAATCATACATATACCAACAAGACTGTACATCACTGTCACCACAGCGTTTGCTTTCATTCAAAGGCTTTATAGTTTTTCCTGTAATACCTGGTGGGCTGGTCTCTAGTCAAAATGCCCGGGCCGATTTTTTGTCCCAGTCCAGCCCTGCCTGCAGCACTAAGAGTGAGATACGAGTAAGAGCTCACAGACCAGCTAAAGCACATCATTTCCTGCCCCAAGGCCAGTTGGACAAACACCACACCAACGAGGCACCCGGGAGGAACCCTGGTCAGACACCCAAACCACCTCCACTGACTGAAGTCCCAGAAATCCAAGCTACACCCTTCAGAGGAAGCTTGTATGTCACTGCTCTCAGCTTGTTGCTATAGGTGCAGAGTGCGCAGGCATCACCCCAACACTCGCCCGGGAAACCCCGAGACACTTAACCATTGCCAGAGTGGGCGCTCCACCTCTTCATGCTGACCACCGTGGCCTCAGACTTGGATGAAAACCATGAGAAATTTGGAGCTCCATGTTCGATAAAGCAAACAGGAGCACGTCACAACTCAAGCTATGCAGATGAATAAAAGCACTACAGGCCAGAGGGAAATATGTGCTGGCATACGGGCCCAGCTGGGCTTTGACCCCATGTGATCTTTGATGCAGAGGGAGAGCCAGTCTGTAGCGTGGAGGTTATGTAACTCTCAGGGCAGTGAAACAGACACCAGCAATAATTAGACACTCATAACTGGAAGCAACCACTCCCAGTACAGTTGGCACACTGGCAGCCAATAACCTGTAACCCTGCAGCGCTGAAATAAACGTCACACGGTAAACTGATCTTTGGTGGCACTAACAGATCAGAGTGAACACTGAGTTTTGTCACAACACTCAGTGCAACACGAACCAGGAAAGAAACACAGCAAGATTTCACCGAGGAGCATGCAAAACACCACGGGGGCCCAAAACTCCCCCTCATGTAAAGATACTCTCCACCATTTGACCTTAGAACTGAAGAAGCTTCTCGGATGAGAGGTGAAACGTCTTCAAGCAACTTAAAGAAGTCCAGACGCTTTTCTTTGCAAGCTCCTTTGAATACTCATGCAGGCAAAAAAGAAATATATTTATCTGCTATAATGAGAACAAATTGTCTGAAACTGAGGGTTTACTGAGCTCTGAGTGCCCACACACACACACATACAAACACAGACACACACACACAAACACACACAAACACACACAAACAAACACAAAAACACACACACAGAGAGAAAAACAAACAAAAAGCAGAGATTTTCTGTATATTCCTTTATATCAATCGTTAGCTTCATAGCATAAGTGCCTAAGTCATTTTTTTGTGTTTTGTGTTTCAGACGGACAGGATGATGCAGCAGTGGTAGGGGAGTAAAGTTAGGCAAAAATCTCAATTTGACCAAAAAATGACTTAGGCACTTATGCTATGAAGCTAACGATATTAATAAAAACACTATGTTGCATTTATATAAAACTCAATGCTTTTTTACACACACACACTCACACACACACACACACAGACACACACACACTCACACACACACACACACACACACACACACTCACACACACGCGCGCGCACACACATAGTGTGTGTCATCCATCTGTTACCTCCTATTTTCTCTAGTAATTAAAAAATCTGCAAACTGCCGTTTCAAGAATGAGGTTTATGTTCATGTCCATCACTCCAGCTCTGTGGGGACCAATCTCAGGTTTTAACCTTTGGAGCGAGGACATTAATGGAAAGTAGGGACATCAAGCAAAAGTAATGAATTGTTTTTTTTTCGTTGAATGGGGAAAGTTTTTTGGAAACTTTGAAAAAATGTCTTACTGGGAGACTTCAACGCTTATCTGGTCAACAACAGTGAGACATGTAGTGGCGTGACTGGGAGGAATGGCCTCCCAGGTCTGAACCCCAGTGGTGTTCTGGTACTGGATTCCCGTGCAAACCACAGTTTGTCCATAAAAACACCATGTTCAAACATAAAGGTGTCCATAAGTGCTCGTGGCACCAGGAAGCAGGTCAATTTTGAGATCGTATCATCATATTTGATTGCGATGGAAGGTGCCTGAACATGTGAGCACCTTTCCCATAAACACCTACTCGGATCGAGTCACCACAGCTCAACTCAGATCGAGTGATTTTACATTGCATACGACACGAACGCTACAACAAAGGTGGACATTGAGGCAAGAATATACCTGCTGCTCGGTCTGTGGCTTTTCCCCAGACTTGGGGACCATAGCGTCGTTTCTTGGAGCCATTTCCCTCATTGCCGGGTTTCAAAAATGGCAGTTTTGATTTTCATGAACGAGATGCTCTCATGACTTATTGAGTGAAAACTGTGGTGAACCGAGGAAAGTCAGTCCGAGTAGGGGAGACATGGGGACATTGAGTCTGAATGGACCGTGGTCAGCACCTACACTACTGAAGCTGCTGCACTGCGCTACGGCTACAAGGAGGTTGGTGCCTGTCATGGTGGTAACTCCCTCACAGGTGAGGGGAACGGCTGAAGAAGAAGCACTATCCCGCTGGGATACCCTGTGGGACTTTGGAGGCAGCCAATAGGTGCCAGCATGGCTGTGGACGTTTTAGGGCTGTAATGGTTGACACGCCTCTACAATATTGTGTGGAGATCAGGAGTGGTACCTCTGGATTGGCAGGCTGGGGTGGTGATCTTTAAGAAGTGGGACTGGAGGGTGTGTTCCATCTATAGGGGGATCACACACTTCTTTACCTGCCACTCCTTCAGTATATGAATAGTTACCTAAAATGAAACAACAGTGATAACTTTAAACTTTGTCACAACTGGAAAGGTCACATACATCGACTTAATTCAGCACATTACCTTCACACAGGAACTTCCAGGACTGAAATATAAACCCAACGTGGAATTACTCAAAAAAACTGCAGTTCCTCTGATGGCCAATTGAGTCTCCAACAACCCAGAGAGCAAGTGTCGGTCCACGCTCACTTCTATATATGGTCCAAATAACAACATTATTACTGCCAAAAGGCTAACGAGACCAAAACCAGTGGGTGATGTCATGGTGACTACATCCATCTTTTATATACAGGCCATGCTCACTCGCTGCCCTCATCATAAAGAACATAATTACTGGGTTTTCTTTACATGAAACCACGGTCCACGGGCAGGGTGACAACATCGCTGTGCATGAATGTCCTCGTTTAATAATGGAGTCCAACAGGAATGCAAGTCTTTTCTTTACTTTGTGCCTCTGGAGGACATCATTTACTGTAATTTGTGCTGCACAGTAGCGCGACACGCTGTCCAACAACACAGCACAAGTGTGACCATCAGAGCAGAGTGGCTCAGAACTGGGACACACTGGCTGGTAAAATTAGACTCCTGGATGGTTTCCAGTGTAGAGTGTCCACTAAGTGTGGAGATGAGGTGTGAGTGTGTGTTTGTGTGTGTGCCTGTGTGTGTGTGGTGTATGGTTTGGTAACTAATGGATCCCAGTGTGAGCTCTCTTCCCTCCAGCTGTGGCTTCATGGGGGCCCGAGGGGCTCTGAGAGGCCCCCCCCGTCTTAAAGGCTGACTTCCATCTCTAATGAAGGAGCATGTCAGCCCGCTCTCCTCCGCCCGCCTGCTCGCTCCCCAGAAAAGGCAGCATAATGGAAGAAAAATCCCTCGCTGTGCACAAGCTGTACAGCCTGGCAGCGCGCGGCGGAACAAAAGAGCAGCGGCCGGTCCCGCTTCTACCCAGACCAAAGGTTTTTGTGCTCCCTGAGAAACAACACTCACATTTGCACCGACGGCTGCTTCCTGCTTTGTTTGACTGTTATGTAATAATAACATAATTTCTCCATCTCGAAGCTGGAGGCTGCGCTGAAAGCTGTGGCAGAGCCGTTAAAATGCCACGCTCAGACAAAGGATATTAAAAGCACTTCAGCTTATTCAGGAGCACCAACGACTCACACCTCCAACGACTTTTACTGACAAGCAAACACAGTTTCCGAAACAGGCGGAACCTGGATCAGATTATAATAATAACAATAATGATGTCCAGGTGATTTATCTGCATGCAAACACAGTGTGAGTGTGGAAGGCTAAGTGACTCCAGCCTGGAAACCTGATCAAATCCTCCCTCAGACGATTAAAGGCTGTCAGCTTAATTCAGCTGTGCAGGTTTGTTAAATATGCAGGCAGCGCTGAAGCTGACAGTCGTGATCTGCGCCCTGATGTGACTGCAGGCAGCCAGGACATGTCTGAGCAGCTAACGTTGCTTAAAACCTGCTTTTATACCAGGACAGATGACAGAGACGCAAAGTAGACTTCAGAATATTTTAAAGTGTTCTTAGAGTTTGTGAGTCGATACAGTGCCTCTGCACCTCAGGTGCACACTGAAGTGGTACTGCATTCCTTCTGATGGTCAGCAGGGGGCGTTTCCCCTGGATGTTCATTAGCATGGTCAAAGTTTCTAATAATGAAGCCACAGGATGAACAGACTGCTCTGACACTCAGTTCCACACAGTGTTTTTACTCTTTTAACTGTATGATGTCATAGATGGGAGATATCCCAGGACCCACCCATTAGCGTTTTGTTCACAATGGGCGGGGCTAAAATAACCTGTTTCAGACAGAGGATGAACTGAGGGCCTGCACCAAGGCCCAGAATCACATAAGGAATGATTATTATGAACTGTGTGTCATGCAAAGCTGCTCTGGCAGAGTCCAAGAAGAAAAAGGTTTCACTATGAAAAAGCAAAGAATAGAAAAAGTCCAATGTCTGCAAACCTGCCAACACTCGGCGAGAAGCTAAAGGCGCGACAGCAGAGCAGGAAGTGAACGCTCAGCTCTGCGTCCTCCTCATTTCTGCTCCTCGGGTCTGAAACTCAGGTAAGGAAACGCCCCACCGGCCTTTGTTGTTATGGTGCACTTGTCGGCTAAATGTAGATATTGATTGATTTATGCAACCGAGCGGGAGCGAGAGAGGCCGAGACCCTTCAGCTCTGAATCACAACAAGCACAATGTGGGGAGGAGGAGGAGGAGGAGGAGGAGGAGCTATTCTAGAGCCCAAAATAAAAACAGATTCACCACGGGGCTCACAGTCCTCCCACACACACACACACACACACGCACACACACACGCACACACACACACACACACAC
>NW_024582783.1:386465-398097 GCF_018398535.1 Haplochromis burtoni
CACACACACACACACACACACACACGCACGCACACACACACGCACACACACGCACACACGCACACACACACACGCACGCTCCAGCATCCACCACAGCCACTGACCAACACATGACCTGTGTATGACTTCCTGTTTTCACACACGTGCGCAGGTCGGATGAGTGCAGCAGGCGTGACTCACCTGTTTGACCTTGCTGAGCTCCTCCTCCATCTGATGGTGGACTCTCTGAGACTCGACCAGCTGCTCCTGCAGATCAGAACCGACACTTTAGAATATTTACTGAAGCCCACTTTTCTTTGGATATGATTGAATTCTACAAAATGACTCAGGCGTGAGTCTACCTGCAGCCTCTTGATCTCCCTCAGAGCCTCGATGTGCTCCTTCCTGAGCCGCTCCATCTCCTCCAGGTCCTCTGAGTCCGACAGTGACGGCTGCACAAACACACAAACACATCAGAAACATCTGCGACAGAGAACGATTCGTTAGCATCTCGTTAGCGTGAGTGTCAGGCTGAAAGTGTCGTAAATCATGAAGAGCGAGTGAAAGCAGCACATTGAGGCTTGTGTGACGATGACCTGAACATTAATCACACCTGTATCCTCTCACAGATGCAGCTGCTGCTGCTCTCAGGTCCACCGAACCTGTGTGACCTGTGTGACCCTGTGTGACCCCAGCACAGCTCTGCTGATAGGACCCTCCTGTTCAATGGCAGCGTCCACAGTGGAGTGGACGTGGAGTCATCACGTGCTCCTGTTCACTTAAACCTGGATGATCCTCAGTCTGATGAATCCAGGTGATCTCAGAAAACCACCGGAGGCAGCAGTGAGTCCCCATTGACTCCCATATTAAAACTTTACAGCAGTGTTTGTTCTGTTGGAGACTTTGGGAGCATTGTTAATGACATCATCTGATGACATCATCACTCATACTGTACTAACAGACGTATAAATAAAGCGACTGCTCACCATGTCCACGTTTTTATTTTGCTTATAACCAGCAAAGTAAAACTGGAGCTTGAAGGTCACTTTTTTATTCTAATAAACAATAAAATGAAAAGATAAAAATAAAGAAGCAGAATCGATCCCGTTAGAAACGCCGCACAGGCAGCATCATTCCCACCTACACCTTCTCCAGGTGTTCCCTGCTCTGTTGCTGTGACCGCCTCCACCCTCTCCGTGCTGTGACTGACACTGATGACACCCCCCACATACTTTAACATACTGTAATATTCTACAAACACTGTCTGCACTGCAAAACTGAAAACTGTGTTAGTACTCTGTTGTGCTTTTCCTGAAGGCTGCATATACGTGCATACATACAGGATGAGTCACTCAGCATCTTTTCTATGAGTTTAAAGTAAATTACAGTTAAAAGTTGTTTATAAAGTTCAGTAACTGTGTGACATCAGACGTGTGCGCTGTGCTGCACGCTCCTACCCTCGGGTCGCTGGGCGACTCCAGCAAGCTGAACAGGTCGTCGGACGTGAAGCGAGACCCGGGCTGCGTGACGCCCAGCTCCTCCAGCTGAGGCTTGAACAGCTCCTTGATCAGGCTCTCGAAGTCTGGGAACAGAAAACAGACATGAGCGCTCAGCAGGAGGCAGAACGCCAACCCGAGCCTCTCTGAGGCCGAAGCAGCGACGAAACCTGCAGATCTGCGTCCTGCACTTGACTTTCATCTTCAACGCTGACGCGCCACATCACCAAGCCTCCTTTAAACTGTGCAAACAGTCAATGAAAACACAATATGGATCATCTCTGAGCACAGTCAGCCATGTGACCACACCTTCTGTTTTTATTCTACGAACAGTGAGATTAATGGATCCCCTCTGTGTGTGATGGTGACGACCTGGCGGCTGCTCAGAAGAATTCAGTTCAAACAGCTGCTCCAACAGCAGCAACAGTTTCTACGTTTCAACTCTGATGTCCAGCAGCAGACAAAGACATTTTATTCTTTCTACTGAAGCTCTCTGCTTTTCCTTCACTTTTTCAAACAGTGCAGTAAAACCCACAAAGCAGAATAAAAGCTCTGAGTTAACGCAAGTGAGCAGAAAGTGTGCAAAGCTCGAGTCGCTGCGACGTCAGAAGAATCGAGTCCCAGTTTCCCAGGTGAAACCGCCGAGGGCACAAAGGAGGGAAGGAGGCGAGTAAAGCCGAACGCAGGAGAAACAGAACTCCAGATAAAAACATCCAACAAGGACACAGCAGGAAACCTCCTGACTGCTGGAGACCAACATGGTCCAAACACAGCAGCACAGTCATCAGTTTACCTCAGAGCTGCGCTTAAAACCTTCAATCATGAAAAGAAACAAGAGCTAAATACAAATAAAAGTACATGATGTCCTGCACAGGTGTGAGGATGAGGGACACCTGCAGGAGGACAGCCACAGGTGAGCTGAGCGATGATGTCTTACCTGTGAAGGCCACCGTCCCAGCCGGATCAGGTCGCAGTCTGGACCGGAGCGTCTGCCGCTGAGTGTCGGAGGGCTTCAGGCCAATCAGCTCCAGAGCCTGGACACAACCACACACACAGATCGATACACAGCTCACATGGTGCAAACACACACTGACAAACAGCCGCTGACCAATGAGAAGAGAGTATCGGCTCATGAATTGGTTCAGCTGACACTGTTGTGTCGTGATGAAGTACACAAATACATTTTGTGTTTTGTTTGGATTTGGGAACAAAAAGGTTTTTCCTCGGTTCCCATGAAGCTGAATGATGTTCGTGGTGTTCCCGTCAGCGTGCAGGGAAATCATCACCTCATGCTGTCGCACTGAGGACTCGATAGTTTCTGTGCAGATTTACGTGTTTGGTTGTTTTCTTGCCTCCTGGTTGGTTCATCCTGCTGACTCTGCTGTTTCAACGTCAGCGTGAAGCGTTCAAAGGTGCGACTCACAAACACTCACCTGCTCCAACCTTTCTATCTTGAGGCGGCAGCTGTCGCTGAGGGAGCTCTTCCTCTGAGGAGGCTGACTGCTCGGAGACTCTGGAAGCAGAGGAACACACACGGTTACTGCAAAGACACAAAACAACTACAAACAACAAATGCTGATGAAACACACACACACAGAAAACAGGGAGGGAATGACACGAAACACGTAACAGTCCACAAAGACACAAAAGAAAACTCAAATCGGAATAAAAATACACAAAATATCCACAAATCAACTACAAAATGATGCAAAATGACCAGAAATTGTGACAGAGAGATGCAACAATCACAAAATGTTCAAAAATAATTACAAAAAATATTTAAATAAACAACATGAATGAACCGTGAGGAGCCAACGAGTATAAGAATCACGTGTTTACCACCACATAACCACAAAACCAGGAAATTTGAATTTGAAACGATCGTGTAACACCATTCATCGATACAAATTTAAAGGTCGGTGCACTTAAACGAGGAGGTAACAGTCGCAAAGAAATCATGACGTCACTTTAAACATTGAAAGAAATAATGAGATAGTAAGTAAATGCAAGTTCTGCCTAAATTCTGTGTATTTTACAGGAAAACAGACACGAATTTAAATCACTTTTTATTCACTGTGCAGTTTCATGGTAATTTTGCAGAAAACCATCTTCCTGCATCTTGTTCTCTCTGTGCTGCGGCTGTTTGATGGAGCAGGTTTTATGTTCTGTTGTCCTTTTCTTTTAGTCTTACTCACGACTTACATTTGTTACAGTTTCATTATTTTTATCATGAATTATTTCCTGTATAAACCTTTAAACATTTGTAGGTAAATATAATGAAATTGTAATTGTAAATCAAATACATTTGAATTCTGTTCATTGCAGAGGAGTTATGCCTCCTTTATGCCAGAACACAACCCTCCTGTGTCTCTGCAGGTGTTGTTACAGGTGTGTTAGCTCTGTGACCCTAGCAGCGCCTTCTTCAGCCTCAGACATCACCATGGAGACAGGTCGGACTGGTTTGCTGGGACAGCCTCAGGTCGTCCATCAGACAGAACATTTCCCCACATGGACAAAGACCTCAGGCCTCCTCACGATCCCAGTGATGGCCCGCACCTCTTCAGCCAGTCACAGGCCAGACCTCCACTTACCTCACTTCCTCCTGTGACAGGAGGACGCATCATCTGCCCCCCAACCCGCCTTCCAGACATTTATTAACAGCTCACGGTGGCTCGTCTGTGAACACACATTTGCCTGCATATGTTCACATTCTCCTAATTCTGCTGTACCATTTCCTGATGTTGGAGATTTCCGTACTGCGTGAAATTCAGGTCTAAGCTACTTTATGCAAATCAGAGCTGTTGAGTATCTGGAAACTCTTCCACTAGGGGGGTGACTCCCACTAGGTTTAAATCTGGGACTCTCCACCATTTGACCTTAGAACTGAAGAAGCTTCTCGGATGAAAGGTGAAACGTCTTCAAGCAACTTAAAGAAGTCCAGACATTTTTCTTTCCAAGCTCCTTTGACTACGATGACCTGGATGACTGAGAACCTTCACAGACAAACTCTTCCAAGTTCCTAAAACTACTGAAAACCTGTGGTTTCCATCCTGCATGGTGTTAAATGCTGTCACAAAGCTGCAGGTGAACAAAGTGAATAAACCACAGACGTTTCCTGAGCGGTGGATACGTACCGAGGTTCGTCTCAGGCAGGCTGTGACTCTCCGGAGGCGAGGACACACGTGTCTGCTCTGCTCTGCTCGGAGACACTCGCACCTGCTTTCACACATTAACATAGCATGTTAATGACTGTGTGTGTGTGTCAGATATGCTCACGTGTGACTCTGTTCTCACATTAAACTGACAGTTCAAATAAATGAAGTGACAACTAACACGTTGTCTGTAAATCTGTGCTCTCAGCTGTGGAGACGACACGTTTCTCCAGGCCGCGCTGAAGTACCTGCACAGATAGGCTATCAAAAACTGTCTAACAGACTCTTGTTAGTGCTGACTTTACACTCAGCGCCACCACCAGGCGGTTCTTTTGTTAAAGCGGTGCTGAGACGTCCTGCTTCCTCTCTAATCTAACTTTAAAGACGGAGAGCTCAAATCTGTGTCCTGTGTTTGTACAAACTTTTATGAGGCTCTCAGAGTCAACGCCCTGACCTGGGTGACGTTGACTGATGGCAGAGTCTCGCTGGCGGGGTTTCGGCTGGAGGTGATCTTGGTAACCACGGCCGGCTGCTGAGGCACGGTGCCCAGGACCGGGCCCCTTATCTGGGGTCCACCCCCACCACCAGACCCCTGCAGGGAGATGGGGCTGTGGGGCCCGCTGCTGGAGCTGGAGGACGACCTCCGCCTGATGAAGGCAATCTCCACGGTCGGGTCAGGTCTAGAACACAAGATGAGTCTGAGTTAAACATCTGGATTTAACACTTAGAGTCCCCCGAGAGCAGCAGTGCCCAGCCTTCTACCTTTCTACCTTTAAAACCCGCCTTCCAGCCAAGGCGGGTTTTAAAGGTAGAAAAGCCAAATGGCTGCTCTCGGGGGACTCTAAGTGTTAAGTGATCAGAGACGACCTTCAGTTTATGTTTCTATTCAGTTTTTATTATTTACTAATATTTTCTATCTTATGGTTTCTGAATACTAAACGATGCTGTATCTTTGAAAAGCACCTGAAACAACAGCAGCACACGAACAGCTGTGTCTTTATGTCCTTGCTGTGTGCTATCCTGTCATTTGCACAATGTCTGTTCGGTATCAGGTGTGCCGTACCTGAGTTTGGTGCGTGTCAGGATGCCCCTGGCCTCCTCGTATGTCACCCCGATCAGCGACTCTTTGTTAATGGACACCAGCTGGTCCCCAACCTGCAGCCTGCCGTCCTGAAGCAGCACAGTCAGACAGGAGCAGTGAGACTGCGTGTTCAGCAGCATGCTCACATAAACACTATCAGCATAAGTTGGTATGATTATTATAGATGAGCATAACGCGAGTGCTGTAGTCTGGCCTTTTGCTGGCATGAAGTTGAGTCTGCTGAGGACTGACATGTCAGCTTATCTGTTATCAACCCAGTGAATCTCCAGTGGATCATATCAGATGCATTTTTAGTGTCCGCTGTAGACACAGCGGGCTGCCCAGTGGGGTTCTCACTGAATCCAGAATGATCGGAATCAAACCACCGGACCACAAAGATGCTGACCTTCTGGCAGTCTCCTCCAGGCGCGATTTCCTGAATGAACACCATTGGTCCTTCGGGGCGGTTGGCTCCGCCCTTGATGATGAGCCCCAGGCCTGTTCCCTTGGCGACACATATCAACTGAATGACACTGTCACTGAGGACACAGAGAGAGAGGCGGCATGACAGAGAGATTAAAAAGCACGCTGTCATAATCTCTAACCCTCCTCCAGCTTCAAACTGCTGAAGAGGCTTTTCACTATTTTTAGTGGCTGCTGGTGTTTCCATGCAGCTGAATCATAGTTTGTTATGTAACCACCGTCCAATAACAAACTGCCTGGACTCCACTCAATGTACTCGTAGTTAAAGTACTGCAGTACTGCAGATTGATTATGGATGTCAGTACTGCGCTCTACTAACATGTTAACAGTGTTGGGGAGTAACGGAATACATGTACCGCCGTTACGTATTTAAAATACAAAATATGAGTAACTGTATTCCGTTACAGTTACCGTTTAAAAAGGTGGTATTCAGAATACAGTTACTTTGTTGAAATAAATGGATTACACTGCGGTACTTTCCTGTTTCATGTTGTCGCGGGTCAGGACTGTTTGGGTTTTGTTTGACAGCTACGTTCTGTAGTTCCAGGCGGCAGCGTTACGGTTGCCATGGTTACAGGGCGACGCTCTCTCCCTCTCTCTGCGACTGTGTTTCCTGGGTGAGAGAGCGCCTTTTCGTTGTTGTTGTTGTGCTAAGCTAACAGGCAGAATGCTACAAGCATAGCTCTAAAGAATGTAGCATCATGGGCAGTGTAGTCCGTGCTGCAGGGAGAATGGACTGCCATACCCGTTATGGGTCTGTGAGCGCGAGGAGGGAGAAAAAGGGGAGTGGAAAGGTACGAGTTGTCATCGAGCAGAAACGGGAGCTGGAAGCATGTAAATATAATAATAACCACAGCAGCCAAGAAGAGAGCCTGACGAGCCCAGTTGTAAGTAAGCTATTAGGACTCGACTGTACACCGTGTTCCTGTTTTCCTCCGAAAACAATAAGCTCCGTTGGAGCAGCCTTTCAACACCTCTCTCTGTCTCTCGCAAGAAAAGTTGACCCACACAACAAAGTCACAACAAAGTAAAGCTATTTTTCGGCTACGAGCCGACAGGGACCCCGCCGTATTAGTCAGAGGTCCCTTTACTACAGTTCGGAGTCGCGGACCTTCAGTAACAGTAATAAATCACACAGCAATAGTACATTCATGTTGTTGTAAAAAGCATGATAATATATTAAGTAAAGTATTCAGAATACGTTACTCTGATTGAGTAACGTAACGGAATACGTTACAGAATACATTTTGGGGCATGTATTCTGTAAATGAATACATTTTAAAAGTAACCTTCCCAACACTGCATGTTATAACTACAGCTAACCAGCCTGTAATGCTCAGGCTGGAACATTAAACTGACATATACCATCATGAGTCCATAATATGATCCAGGCTCCATCATCACGAGTACTTGAATAGATCTGGATGCTGACTCTGCTGTCCTGTTACTTAGTTTGGATGAGTCTTGCTCTGGTCTGACAGCACGTCGCTGTTTCTACTTTAACACTTTTTTATTTCTGTCTTTATGAGTGTCGTGCTTCCTGTTTTATTTTGATAGTCCCTTTCCTGTGTGCAGTGTATCTAGTTTTGCTTCCCCCTGTGTCGTTAGGTCTCATTTGTCCCACCTGTTCATGTCCTCTCGTTGTCCTGCTTGTGTTTCCTCGTTAACCCTCATGTTTCCTCTCTGTGTGCTGTGCATGTCTCCTCGTGGTTCCAGGTTTTCTTGTTCCTAGTTTCTTAGCGTTTTTCTAGTTTTGTTTTTGTATTCAACCTTTTTCTCCAGTGATTAAAGCTCCGCTATCAGTTTAGCTTTCGCCCGAGTCCTCGTCCTGCTGCCACGCATCGCTACATGACAGATGTGACACAGGGGCAGCGTGTAAAGAAGGTGGCGTGTAAAGTGGCAAAGAAGGACTTCACAGCTTAACAGCTGTGTTGGTTTCATTAAAAACTCTGAATAAATCAGCTGGAAAGTTGAAATTACTCATGAAGACTCACTGCAGGACGGGTTTAGTTCTCTATGCGTTTTTATATCTCTGAGACTATTTGTATTTTAATAATAAATATAAAACAGCCCATCAGAATCTGTGTCAAATGTTTTCTGGTTTACAGGGAAGTGAAGGCATCACTGTGAGAGGGAGTTATTTCTGTTCTTTAGATCCTACCTGAAGGCGTGCACAGGTGTGTGCATGGCGTAGGCAGGGTTAGCAGGGTAAGGGGCGGTGTGGGTGTAGGCCGTGACCCCCTCTTTAGGACTGAGGAGCTGGGGGCTCTCTGACCGGGAGGAGGAGGAGGAGGAGGCCGTGTCCGTCAGCTTCCCTTTAAAGAAACGAGAAGAAGAATGAAGAGAGGTGAGCAGGAAGACGTGGGAGAGAGAGAAGAAATGTAATGGCGGAGGGAGGCGGAGGACGATGGGACGCAGCGGGATGGAGAAAAACTGGAACACAGGATCAATTTAGTGACTCAGGACTGAAACTTTGTACTTTGTGAGGACCAGACTAACATGAGAGGACTTTATTTTAGAAAGTAACAGGATTTTTAGAGTGTGAAGATATTTTTGGAAAATGTGGACATTTTTGAGAAGTGGTGATGTTTTTGGAAAGTCGCAACACCTTTGTAAAACTATTATTTTTACTTTTTCGAGAACTTGGGGACATTTTTGGGTCAGAACATATTTAGTGAGGATGTTTTGTCCGCAGTTCTGCGACACGCAGACATGGAAATGAAAAATTAAACTTGTAATGGACTCTTTTAAAAGGACTGTTAGTTTTGGAAAGTGACCACAAAGCGATTTTGTAACATGCTGTGAATTTCCAGGCATTTGAGCTGTTGGAGTACCGTCGTGTCTATCGTTGTCACGTCTTCAGAGGGCTGTCTGAGGGTTCGGTTTGTCCTGGATCGAATGTTCATGTCGAACGTGATGGTGGGTTTTACCTGTGGACAGCTGCGTGGGAGAGATTCGTCCTGAAGCCGTGATGTGGTTGGAGCTGTACTTCTCCATCAGCTCAGCGAACTCCCTCCTGAAGGACACATGAACACATCACAGCGCCCTGTTTCAGATTCACTTCTCAAAGACCCTCGTCATAACCTCAAACCCAGTCCTTGTGGTGAAACTGAAGGAATTAAGGACATTTCTGTCCAAGACTTTAATTCACATGTAAAAAACATAAAAGAACTGCTAATAACTGCTAAACCAGTATGGATGTCTATGCAGTTTATTTCACAGGCCTGGATTTAAAATATCCGTCTGTCATTAGTTCATGAACACGAGTTTTTCTTAAGCTGCAGATTCCAGGAAGAAAAATGAATGTCTTGATTGGACGATAAGCGAGAACTCAGACAGCGTCGGACTTTCCTGGAAATCTGAAGAAAAGCACTCAATGATGATTGTTGGAGGCTGTGAGCCGACATACATTAAAGATGTGCTTCATTTAAATGATGTTCCTGCTGCGTGCTCAATGAGCTGCAGTTCAAAGACATCGTTTCCAAAGGAAAGCACTTTGGAAACATGGCGGCCTGCGCTGGACGGCGCTCAGCACTGAGGCGTTTGAGGAGAGCGAGCTGTGAGATCTGTGAGAGTTTGTCTCCCTCACATGGACACCGAGGAAACCGGACGTCAGTCTCACTCAAACCATCAGCCATCACGGTCTGATCCGATCAGCTGTTAATGCCTTTTAAATGGGATCTGCACAATCATTGAGAAAAACCATTCAGAGATCAGATGTCTGTGGTTCCATCCACCCTCAGCTTTCATTCAAACAGCTGCTGGAAAAACTGGAATTCTTGAATTATCTTAACCCCCCCCCCCCCCCCCCCCCCCCCCCAACAGAAAACGTAAAGCCAGAAGTCTAAACTGCAGCCGTCCACCGTTTCCTTTTACACCACTAATCAATCACATCAGAGATCACCTGGAGGCAAACCTGGAATCAAAAGACAGAAAGCATTTCATGAATCAGCAGGTCGACGCTTCACCCTGACGTGACGACGGAGCACAGAACAGCGTTTGTATCTGTGAGAGCTTCATTGGAGACCAGGATCAAGCTCTAAATTAAATGTATTTGAAGGATGAGGTCAAACATAGAGCGTCAGGCAAAGCAACCAGGAAGTATCACGTAAAGGTCAGAGACCAGGACGCTGTCGTGAAGACCTGAAGATCATAAAAACGCTTCCTCACCCTCAATAAACACAAATCAATGATTCAGAGTGAAAATCAACTGAAATGTAGGAAAGACATTTATTCATTAAAATAAGAAAAATGTGCTCGGAATAAACTAAATGTATGCAAATCAAATTTCATTTGAGCAGACTCCATTAAATGTAACAGTTTACTGTGTAATTATTATAATATGGAAAATATAATTGTAAGGTAGTCAAAGTCTGCGTTTTTGGGCAGTTTTATTTTGAGTGTAAAGGCGGAGACGAAGCAGAAATACCGACGCTGGAATGAAACATGAGAAGAAACAGTGACATGAAATAGTCACGTGTGTGTGGAGGAAAACTAAGAAAATGAGGAGGTCGAGGAACAACGGAAACGTGAAACCCAGAAGCCGCAAGTTCCCATCAGGATTGGAACCAGCTCCAGGACCAGCTCGTGAACAGCCAGCCTGCAGTGGGACAGCTTAAAGACTTCGACCAGGAAGTGAAGTGAACGACTCTGAGCTAACGTTTAGATTCTTCTGTGGGGGTGGGGGGGTTGGACGATGGGGTGGGCATGGACTGCAAAAACAGAGACCTAAATGGCTGTAGCTCAGGAGGTAGAGCAGGTCACATACTGATTGGAAGGTCGGTGGTTCGATCCCAGGCTCCTCCAGTCTGAATGCCAAGTATCCTTGGGCAAGATACTGACCCCAAGATGCTCTTCGATGCATCCATCAGAGTGTGAATGTAGTTAGAAAGCAATAAGTGCACAGAAAGTGCTTGTGAGAATGGCTGTGATTGGGTGAATGTGGCATGTGGTTTAGAGCACTTTGAGTACTCTGGGAAAGTAGAAAAGCACTATATAAGAATCAGTCCATTCACCACTCACTCAAAACATGAAAGAAAGAGAAAAACTCATCAGATCAGTGATCGATTTTTAAACGTGTCCTCGAACCACCCGAGGATCCGCCCCCCAACCGTCTGCAGCAGCTTAAAAATAATCTTCCACAATATTCCCTCCAATTCAAGCCTCCATCAATGAGCTTAAACTCCACGCTTGTTTTTCTGGTTTTCTCCATCCACCCCCCTTCCCTGCCCCCGCCTGATTGCATCACGGCGTCCTCAGCAGGAACCGTGTGGCTGCAGATAATCATCATCATTAGTTTTAGGTGTGAAACAAATGCCGGCAACATTGGAGCTGTGAGGCGAGTATACACACACACACACACACACACACACACACACACACACACAGGTTTCGTAACAATAGGGATGAGAATGTGCCAGAGGTGGGACGACCTTTCGTCT
>NW_024582783.1:398117-404876 GCF_018398535.1 Haplochromis burtoni
TTAGTTTTAGGTGTGAAACAAATGCCGGCAACATTGGAGCTGTGAGGCGAGTATACACACACACACACACACACACACACACACACACACACACACACAGGTTTCGTAACAATAGGGATGAGAATGTGCCAGAGGTGGGACGACCTTTCGTCTGCAGTCACAACAACACGTCACTTCCTGTCAGCTGCTGTAAGCTGCTGATCTCTTTGTTGTTCTTTAAATCAGCTTCTGTTCCTCTGCGGACTCTGACCCGCCCCCATGGCCTCTGTGCTCATTTAAAATGAACGTGTGGTGACCCGAGACTGAGGTCAGCTTTATGTGAAAGCAGCTTGCAGAGTTATTAGCAGTGCGTATTTATCATTTATAGATGTTGCTGTTAATCTGAGAAATACTAAACACAAATCATTTATAGTTTTATTTTAACACCGATCTGTCCCCATAGATTAGCTGCATTCAGCCAATCGTACACAGCAGAGGTGTCCAACTGGCTGTGAGGAAGCGGAGCCTGCAACATTGTCGACCTCTGAGCTCGACCTCAACACTGATGATTTTAAAGCGACTGCGCAGGACGTCCAGAGTGACTGCAATCTCAGACAGATCAGCAAATGTCTGCAAATACCTGCAACCAATTTGAGTCAGTCTGCAACAGGAGACGCAGCTCACCTGTGTTCTGGTTGTAAGGTGCAGCTCCTGTTAAAGTGTTCCAGTTAAATCCTGCAGCACCACGTCACTATTTCTGTTTGACCTTTGAATTGTTGTTCCAAACCTGCGTGCTTCTGGCTGGACTCAGAATGTAAGGAGGTACATGTGTGTGTAATGTGACAACTTTTCCATTGTCACATTACAGCCACAAACATGAATCAATTTCATTGGAATTCCAGGTGAAAGACCAACACAAAGTGGTGCACACGTGAGAAGTGGAACAAAAATCATTCACGATTCCAAACATTTTTTACAAATAAATAACTGCAAAGTGGGGCACATAACATTTCTCTGTTAGCCAAAATTAGCATCCCTTTACTATGACTGTGAACTTCGGATACAACTTTATAACTAAACTAGCTAGTTAGCTAATTCTCCAGCTCTAATTAAGTTGCATTGTTAAAAAAAGCCATCAGCACATCAAAGAACCACCTTACCATTACCTACTGGATTTACAAGGCTCCTTTTCAGAGTCCTGCTATTAGCATTTTCTATTTTGGTTCATTTTAATTAGTGCTGTCAGCGTTAATCTCGTTAAAATGACATTAACGCCATAACTGTATTAACGCGGCAAACCTCCATTAATGAGCTGCCGCGGATCGCCCTGTGCGTGGGGCTGGATGGCGTCAACGTGCTAACGTGGGCAAACTCATTGATACTGTGCACATCAGATTAACGCTGACAGCACTAATTTTTATATAAATTGCTCATGCAGCTAACACTAGCAGGCTTGGCTGGAAAAATGTGTAATAAACTGAACTACTTCTCCACAAAGCAACAGCACCTGTCACTCAAATAGGCTAATGATGCAAACTTTAAACCTATAAACAGTCGAGCTATTAAAACAGGTTATAACCATGTTTATTTCTTCTGTAAAGGTTTAACAGTCTATGAGGTCTGACTCGCTGCTGGAGCCTCTGCTGGACGTCAGAAGAACTGCAGTGTTAGTGACATTTTTCATGTTTGACCCTTGAAGTGAATCCAGTTCATGAAAACAAATAAAACCTATATCGTGCTTTCACAGACTGACGGTACAGTTTCATGACGCAACTGTCTCCCCACAGAGACAGCAGGATGTCACCGAGGCGGTCTGATCCCCGGTCATGTCTCTGTGCTGAGCAGCTGCAGCTCTTTCCCAGAGCAGAGACCCTGTGGACAGACAGCCCCGTGTCCCTATTGTGTCAAGCTGTGTTTGAGCTGACGTGAAAAAGCACAGGGGCCAGCAGAGTGCCAGGTCAGTTTACCTCACACATCACCTCACAGCTCGCTCCAAGGACGAATCAAACCACTGACGAGCCTCGTTTCCAGGAGCACGGAAAGCTGAAATCCCATCCTCGGAGCTGCAGAACGTCAGCGTCGTCTCAGTGGGAATAAAAGCAGATTCCATCTTTATGAAGAGCCTCTTTAGAAAAAGCTTAAAACCCGACTTTTCCTCCACTCACACTGAACGAGGGAGCGTAAGAAGCTTAAATGCTCCATTCAGTCATTAAAATGTGACTGGAGAAGTGTCTGCACACCTGAACTTGTGACCCTGAACACTTTAAGGCTCACTTGTCTGTCCACCCACTGCAGGAACATAACCCCGACTGTCAGCATCAACCCCCCGGCCTGGCAGTCACCCCTGCAGCTCAGCTCAGATGTTCTGTTCTAAGATGACTTTCAATCAGCTGCTCTGCCGATCACAGATCATCACCATCAGACAAACCGAGTTCGTCCTCAGATAACCTCAGAAAACATGCTCAGCTCAGCCAGACTGAGAAAAAGCAGTAAAATCAGAGGGATAATTTCAGAATAAAAGCACCTCCTTACCTGGATTCCTCATCTCTGGCGATCAGCAGGGACATGTGATTGGAGACCGAGGCCGTCCTTAAGATCTCCACCGCCCTATCATGGAGCAGAATTGAGCAGTAAACATTACCAGCGTGTGATGGAAGATAAAGAGTCCATGTGTGAAACTCAAGGACATCTCTGCCTGGTGGAAACGTCCTCTGTGGACCTATTGGACAAATAGACTGCAGTACCACCGACAGCCACTAGATGCTGACAGCAACTGACTCGAGCCCAAAAGTCTTTGCTCCTACTTAAAAGTTCAAAAGAACTTTAGTATCCGTCGTGTGGCCGATGATTGATAGCTGTGATTGTCGTTCCATCTACGACTTTCGAGCCTCTGTTTAAAGAATGAAACTGATTTTTAAGTTTAACTGGAACTGTGATACTTGGTTATCATCAGTGTTTATGACGTTGGTGTCTCCAGCTAATAAAAACCATACTTCAGCGGGTAGTACCATCCAGTGTCAGTTTTGACCAGTAAGTTTCATCATCAACATTTTTTCTGATGAAAACAAGATGATAACAAAATAAAATCTAATCACAAGGACACAAACTGTGATGAATCAACAGTCTGTCAACGAATAAATATGAGATGAAAATATTCTGGAGAGACAAGATCCAATCAAAACTGATTCAGCTGAGCAGAAAGGCGGGACGAGTTTGGAAGTTATCCAATGAGAAGTAATCTCCTGGTGCGACGAGGTTAGACCTGCATTCAGACTTCAGTCGCCTGAATCAACTTTAGATTTAGTCAGCTATAATCAAAGTTTGCTCTCAGAATGAACACTCGGGCTGCAGTTTAAATTATCTGCAGTGTTTACATGTGAAGGTGAGGCTATTGTCTGTCATAGACAAAAATCAGGAACAGGAAACTGCTGCGTTTAGCGGTCGTGCTAAACATGACATAAAAAACACGAAATAGAAAACTTCCTGTTTTCCTTATTTCCTGCACATTAACTGCAGTTTCTCCCTTAAAAAACAGCAGGGAGTGTTTCTATAGGTCACCTGTTTAAATTGCACTAAGGCTTGTAGTTGCATCATTAGGGGTGTGGCCTCTTTGAGTGAAGGGTGGATGGTGACACAGGCGGCTGTAGCTGCTAGCTGTCTGCTAGCTTCACCTGAACTGGACCTCTGGACCGTGTTTGTGCTGTCGGAGCCTTTTTAATGACATCATGTGACCAATAATGGGGCTGCCGTGAGGTCACTGTATTAACAGCTTTGGTGCAGTACATGTTTATTTTGATGTTAGCAAGATTAGCAAGTATCTGTGTCTATGCTCCCATACACTAACTCAGGTTCAAAAGGGAGTTTTTCCTTCCCACTGTCTCCAAGTGCTTGCTAATAGGAGGTCATGTGATTGTTGGTGTTGCTTTCTCTGTATTATTGTCTTAATAAGTCTTATTTTTTAGTCTTAATTTCTTAATTTATAAACTAAAGAGCATTGAGGCGACTGTTGTTGTGATTTGTTGCTATATGAATAAAACTGAACTGAATTAGATAAAGTAGCTGATAATACTCCACCCTCTTGTCCAAATATGGTCATTTTTACTCAAAAATGCCAACATGTTGATGACCTTAAAGCAGATGTTGAGGCTGCAAAATTTCACGTGCAGCATTCACATAAAGTGTGATGGACACCAACACTCTGCAGTCCATGCAGCTTCACAATTCAAACAGTGCAAATAAACAAGTGATGCGAGACCGCCACGCTGCATTTTCTAAAATACCTCAACAGTGAGACTCACCTCTCATTGGTCACCCCTATCAGGCTGATGTTATTGACATCCAAAATCAGGTCACCTGACTTAAGCCGACCTGGAACAGAGAGTGACAGACAGACAGACGGAGAGAAGGCAAAGTGAGGGACGATAACAGTGTCTGTAGTAACCGATCCACAAAAAATACCAGAAGAATAGCTACCATCCAGAGCGGCCAGCCCACCAGCGATCACTCGCTTTATGTAGATACCAAACTCCTCTCCTGTCAGCTCTCTGTAGCCCCCAATTATTTTAACACCTGTGAACACACACAGATGAGCTCCAGTTAAAAAAGAGCCTGGCTTTCAGGCTGTACTGGCTCTTCATCTAGTTGTGACAGGCGATCGTAGCATTTTCAGATGCTGAGCTGCGGCTGAAGGAGGAGCGGTTAATAAGGACTCAGAGGTCAGTAAGGTCGAGGGAAAGATGCTCACCGAGTCCCTTCTTGCAGTCGCAGAACTCCAGTCTCTGTACGGCTCGGCTGATGCCGTGTGGGCCCATGATCGTCCTGGCAACAAGCAAAAACACAACAGATTTAAACACATATCAACATCCTCCCTCAGCCAAAGCCCCTCTCGCTCTGTTTCCTCAGAGCGCCGCTGCACAAAATAATCAAATCATCACAGGATTTTGGCATTGTCTCCCTCTCTCCCTCCCACCTCCACCCGGCTACGTCCAACCAATAAAATCTGTCGCATCCTAAACGACGAGGCGGTTGAACCATGTGGCGACCTGGATGTTTGGAGGCTCGGGCGAACACAAACAGTGATTAGAAATAATCAAAGGAACATTACGGAGCAGTTGTTTTGTGCTTCTGCTGAGAGATTTGTGGGTGAGAAGGTTTCAGATTAAAGCTGAAGAGACTCCGATGTGGTGAACATGATCCTGCTGTCTGCTGGTCGTTCTCAAGTCTCAGTTCAGAGTCAGCACAGAGTCAGTTTGAGCGGCAGTTTGAGTCACATGCTGGTGTCTGAGCGTTTCAAAGGTTCGTGTAGAGGCAGCAAAGCCTGTCACGGACAGACTGACATGAATACTCGAGGCTGGGCCCAGAGGCTTTTTTAAATCTTTGGGCTCTAAGCTCAGTTTGATGCCTCCCTCAAACGCCGACTAAAGACATCGAAACAGATGCTGTGTCAGTTTTATGGGAGTAGCAACAAGAGAGAGCTGATCCTTTAATTTGGGTTCACTTACACTCAAAATAATCATGCTGACCACTTCCAAAAATAGCAAATGAACGGTCACATGGTGCATCTGCTGTTTTGCTCTCTCTCTCTCTTTAGTGACACACATCTCTGCAGATGACACGTTTTTTCATACAGCGGTCATGCAAAGGATCCAGTTAGTTCTTTGTGTATTATATTGCCCCCTTGAGGACTGACAATAATCACTTCCACCTAAAAGTCTTCAGAGGTCTACTGGATTAAAACCAAGCACCAAATAAATTCTGCAACTTTACCTGGAAGGTCTTTTTTTTTTAGGTTAGGAAAGGTTAAGGATACTGTGCTTCTCTGTTTCATTTAAACTTAATTTACCAACCAGCTGCAAAGAGAAAGCTTTTCATACACATGTTGATTTAACAGTCATGTTTGCAGTTTACATGGTTAGGTGGATGGTTGGTTGGATAGTTGGATGATTAGGTGGATGGTTGGATGGTTAGTTGCATGGTTGGATGGTTAGGTGGATGGTTGGATGGTTGGGTGGTTACGTGGATGGTTGGTTGGATAGTTGAATGATTAGGTGGATGGTTGGTTGGTTAGTGTCATGGTTGGATGGTTAAGTGGATAGTTGGATGATTAGGTGGATGGTTGGTTGGATAGTTGCATGGTTGGATGCTAAGGTGGATGATTGGATGGTTGGTTGGATAGTTGGAGCTGCAAAGAGAAAGCTTTTCATACATATGTTGATTTAACAGTCATGTTTGCAGTTTAGATGGTTAGATGGATGTTTAGATGGTTGGTTAGTTGGATGGAAGGTTGGATGGTTAGGTGGATGGTTGGTTGGATAGTTGCATGGTTGGATGGTTGGATGGTTAGTTGGATGGCTGGTTGGCTAGATGGATGGTTGGATGGTTAGGTGGTTAGTTGGATGGTTGGTTGGATAGTTGCATGGTTGGATGGTTAGCGTAGGGTCATGTGTTAGTGGTGGGAACAGTCATATGGTTATTGTTCATGTGTCCGAACAGCAGAGGGGAAGAAACTGTTCTTATGGCGAGAGGTTCTGGTGCGAATGGACCGGAGCCTCCTGCCTGAGGGGAGCAGGTCAAACAGACTGTGTCCAGGGTGAGAAGGGTCAGCTGAGATCCGAGCTGCACGCCGCAGTGTCCTGGAGGTGTACAGGTCCTGCAGAGATGGGAGTCTGCAGCCAATCACCTTCTCAGCAGAGCGCACAACACGCTGCAGTCTCTGTTTGTCCCTGATAGTGGCTCCAGCGCCACGTGATGGAGGAGGTGAGGATGGACTCGATGAATTGC
>NW_024582783.1:405791-416371 GCF_018398535.1 Haplochromis burtoni
GTGTTCACTGCATCATTCCATGTTTGGCACTGATCACCACCTGCACTCATGTATATATCATGTATATATCAATCCACTTAGCACTTTTAATTCTTATTCTTATTTTTATATTTTTATGACAGTATGTTGCACTGAAGCACCGCAGCAATTTCCTAATGTTGTAAACCTGCTCAACATCTGGCAATAAACCCTTTCTGATCTCTGATCTGATCTGATCTGATGGTTGGTTGGTTAGGTGGATGGTTAGGTGGTTAGTTGGATGGTTGGTTGGATAGTTCCATGGTTGGATGGTTAGGTGGATGGTTGGTTGGGTGGTTAGGTGGATGGTTGGTTGGTTAGTTGGATGATTGGTTGGATAGTTGGATGATTAGTTGGATGGCTGGTTGGCTAGATGGATGGTTGGATGGTTAGGTGGTTAGTTGGATGGTTGGTTGGATAGTTGGATGATTAGGTGGATGGTTGGTTGGATAGTTGCATGGTTGGATAGATGAATGAATGGATGAATGGTTGGAAATAAAACAAACAGCAAAGATCCAAAGCAGCATTTGCTTTTGGAAGCTGTTGCTGCAAACCTACAAGCTGCAGGTAAAGAAGCTCGCAGAGTAAGAGAAACAGGCCAAACTGAAACTGCGCAACCAGAATGAGGTTCCTACATCTTGGAACTAAAGAACACATGGGTAATATCATCGATGGAAACAGGCCACAGAAGCAAGACCCAACCAAGTGAAGCCCACTCTCCAGGAAGTAGACATACCATTATCCTAGTCTACTGTAAATAAAAGACTTCCAGAAAGAAGAGTGTCCCACAGTTTGACAGATGAAAGTAAAACCATCCAGCAGAATAAATAGAATAAAGCAAAACAACTTTAAGGTTTTGAGTGGCTCATGATCAGAGTTACAGAAAATCATTCCAATGACACTGAGTCACTGCTGTTTAGTTCATTCAGACTACGTTGGAACATAGCTGCCCTGATACAGCGCGGGGAATAATGATTTCATCTCCTGCTGAATCTGTTTGTTTCTCTAATTTTTATGGAAGTTGTATTTTAAGAGCGATACAACCAAAAATCCAGAAAAAACCCCCACATAACATAGAAGTTATAAATTGCTTTTAATGCATTTGATCTCCAAGCAAAACATGACTTAGTACTTGGTGGAGGAACAGCTGCTTCTGCACAGCAGTGTGATGTTTCTTGTCATGGTCCTGGGTCATGTGACCCAGTGTGTTATGCTTAGCCTATTTTGATGTTTATTATTTGTTTAGGTTCTCTAAGGTAGTCCAGCCATTTGTATATATCACCCCTGCATTACGTCTCCCTTGCCCTTCGTGTGTTTATGTCTGTGTGTCTTGTACTGTCAAGTTCATGCTGTCAGTTATGTCGTGCCCCCCCGAAGAAGATGGGGGACACATGTCTGAACCACGTAGCTCCAGCACCCCTCAGGGCGCAGTGAATGCTGGGGCTGAGATCTGGGCCTCCGATACTGTCTCTAATGATCATGTTTTACCTTCAGTTTGTGTAAATTTGGAATCATGTTCTTTTGTTTCTTCTAACTCATTTCAGGATGGGGTGTTGGTTGGGAGCACTACTGATTTAGTAAGCTCCCAGTCTGCACCACCACTGGCAGCCACTGCTCTATCAGACACTGCGTTAGCTGCACTTCCATTCATAGATGACTCAGAGTCTCTGTCTAAATCAACTTCTGGTGGGGGGGTAGCTGGGGAATGCAGGCCTGAGACTGCCAAATACCAGGCCGAGCCGCATGATTCCTGTCAGTCAGAGCGTAATGAGGCTTCAATCCCCTCTGACAGCGTCACTTTTGTTTCATTTGTGCCTAATATGTTCTCTGCTAAAGCTAATGGCTCTGTCAAACCAATCACAGAAAAGTTTATTCAGACTCTTGGCGTTAACCTAGTGCCAGCCGTCCCATCAGAAGTAAGTGTAACTGCTGTATCTGTAAGCACAGACTCTGATCAGGTTACAAGTCCACCACATGACTTCAAAATGGACGTGAATGAGTCTTCTTTACCCAGTTGTGCCGACTTAATGGAGGTCCAGGAACCTAGCCATGAACTGATTAACCATGTTTCCTTGAACGGTTCAGTTATACACGCAGCTCATGTGGTCGAACTAGCCCCTTTGGTGACTGAAACTCTGTCACAGGTGAAGACTGTCACAGGAAAACAACGTGACGTTTCCTTAGAGGAAATGAACTGTACTGAGAGCCTTGGGGGTCCAACTTTCGAACAGGGGTTTTTCTTAACAGTTAACTCGCTTGCTAGGGATGGCGAAACTTCCGCTAGAGCTGATGCTGGGACCGTTACGGACTCTGGGCAATATTACGGGGTAGATGCTGCCTGTGTGACCAAGATTAGTCTATGTGATCCTGGTGAGGGTGAGGCAGCCAATCTGAGTTTGTGTTTTTCTGCCTCTGAGTGTAAAGAACCAAAGACTGGGAATACAGACTCTGACTTTGTGTGTGGGAAGGAAAATGACTCGTGTGATGTTACATTAAACTTCCCAGAGAGTCAGCGGCATCTTTCTTCTGCCAGGGTAACGGCTCAGTCCCCTGTTCAGCTCTCTGTTTTGCCAGGGGTCTCCATCACTGCTCATCCTGCACCTGTGGCTGGATGCCTGGGTGTGCCACCTCGGCACCTCGCAGCACCCCCGCTGCTTCATGCCTCGTCAGCTGGAGGGCCCGAGGAGCCCGTTCAGCTTCCTTCCAGTCGCTGTACAGGCTGAGAAGCAGCCATGCTAGGAATGGCGTGAGCTTTCTCTCCGCCTCAGACTGCCTTCTGCTTCAGCCGTCTCTTCCAGCTGGAGGGCCCGAGGAGCCCGTTCAGCCTAACGCCACGTCGGCTGGAGGGCCCGAGGAGCCCATCCGGCCTCACGCCACGTCGGCTGGAGGGCCCGAGGAGCCCATCCGGCCTCACACCACGTCGGCTGGAGGGCCCGAGGAGCCCATCCGGCCTCACGCCACGTCGGCTGGAGGGCCCGAGGAGCCTGTCCAGCAACCTTCCTTGTCAGCTGGGGGTTCAGGAGAACCGCACCAGCGTCATGCCTCGTCAGCTGGAGGGCCCGAGGAGCCCGTCCAGCCTCACGCCACGTCGGCTGGAGGGCCAGAGGAGCCCGTCCGGCCTCACGCCACGTCGGCTGGAGGGCCCGAGGAGCCCATCCGGCCTCACGCCACGTCGGCTGGAGGGCCCGAGGAGCCCATCCGGCCTCACGCCACGTCGGCTGGAGGGCCCGAGGAGCCCGTCCAGCAACCTTCCTTGTCAGCTGGGGGTTCAGGAGAACCGCACCAGCCTCATGCCTCGTCAGCTGGAGGGCCCGAGGAGCCCGTCCAGCACCATGCCACGTCTGCTGGGGGGCCCGAGCCGCCCATCCAGCCATCTTCTGCTTCTGCTACGCCGGGTCCGGCCTCTGCTTCTGCCCGTGCTTCACCTGGTCCAGCTTCATCAGAGTCTTCATCCTCGCCTAGTCCAGCTTCTGCCTGTGGTTCGCCTGGTCCTGCCTCGCCTGGTCCGGCCCCGCCATCGCCTGGTCCGACTTCTGCTTCGCCTGGTCCAGCTTCGGCTTCTGCTCCTGCTTCGCCGTCGCCTGGCCCAACCTCTGCGTCAGCGCCTGCTTCGCCGTCGCCTGGTCCAACCTCTGCGTCAGCTCCTGCTTCGCCGTCGCCTGGTCCAGCCTCTGCCTCGGCTCCTGCTTCGCCGTCGCCTGTGGCTGGCACGCCACCGCCTGGTCCGGCTCTGTCGCCTGTGGCTGGCATGCCACCGCCTGGTCCGGCTCCGTCGCCTGTGGCTGGCACGCCACCGCCTGGTCCGGCTCCGTTGCCTGTGGCTGGCACGCCACCGCCTGGTCCTGCCTCGTCTGGTCCTGCCTCGTTTGGTCCTGTGCCCACCGGGCCTCGGCCAGTGCGCCTGACACTGGAGAGCCACCGCTGCCTTCCGCGCAGTCGGCCCCCTGAGCTGCTTCGCCGTCCCCTTCGCCGCCGCCGTTGCCTTCCGCACGGCTGGCCTCCTGACCGGCTCTGTCACCTGTGGCGCCCGCCTGGTCGGCCCCCCGACCGTGTGACCCTTGAATTCTTGTGCCCGTGGGCTCCGGGTCGGCCTCCTGAACTGCACCGCCACTGCCTCCCGCATGGACAGCCTCCTGATGGGAGATGGCGTGGCCTGTTGGGTTGCCAACCCCCGGGTCGGCCGCCTGAACTCATAAACTGTGGGCTGGTGTGTTGCCGCCCTCCGGGCCGACCCCCTGAGCAATGTTTGGACTGTTGTCACGTGCTCCAGTGTTTTTTGTTGGCTGTTTTTTTCTTTCTTGTTCTGGTCACTCCGTCCTGGTCCCCCGCCCCCCGCCCGGGCTCGGTGGTCTGTTTCTTTTGGTTTAGGGCTGTCTGGAGCCAGCCCTTGGTGGGGGGGTGGGTTTCCCCGCTGTCTCATGAGCCAGTAGCGGTCAGAGTTGGAACGGTGAGGCTCGCCACAGACACACCTTCCTCCCGCACTCCGCCGGCTTCCGCGTCTTCACCGCGGTCTGGCCGCACGGCGTGGCGCACGGAGACAACGGAGGCCATAGACTTTGGCGAGGAAGAGCGGCAGCAGGTGTTACGGGCTTATCGGGAGGACGAGCTCCGGTGGAAGCCCTGGCTCATCCCGGAGGAGGACCTCTCACCTGCTGCACAGCCTACCAGCCGCTCGCCGTCTCCAATCCGCTTAGACTTTACTTCGCCTGCCTCATTTCTGGCAAGGATGTGGGCGGACGACGGGGAGATCACCGCTACGTCACCCCCTGCATTGGTGCCATCAGCGCCCATCGTGCCAGCTACCAGAAGGGGGCGGCGCCGGCGCCGCCGTGGCACCGCATTAACTCCGGTGAGTGACTGCGTTTTCGTGCCTCACGTCCCCTCCATGAAGCAGAGTGAGATGAGCATTGATTTGCCGGGGCCGGACACTATGACTGAATCGTGTTCTGAGACTGACAATACAGTGTTTAGTTGTTTAGAAAGACCTACTACGGAAATCATGGAGTCCGGTCTCTGTGAGAAGCAGCAAGCAGCTTGCACCCATGTAGAGGAGGAGCTCCGGGGAAAGCCGTGGCCTACCCCCGATTGTCAGCACATCTTTCG
Organism: Haplochromis burtoni; assembly: GCF_018398535.1. Lineage (NCBI taxonomy): Eukaryota > Metazoa > Chordata > Actinopteri > Cichliformes > Cichlidae > Haplochromis > Haplochromis burtoni. The sequence goes on from NW_024582783.1 coordinate 410,913, forward strand.
GGGAACACGCCTGGCTCTCGGGGGCCCTCGGAGCTGCCAGGGTCTGCCACCCCTCACTTCCCCATCAGCCAACGCTTCAGCCTCAGTGGTTTCTTCAAAGAGGAGGTGACATCCACGTCGCCGGAGCACCACGCAGCAGCTGGAGGTTGGTGGGACCCTCGTTTCCTCTCAGACCCCGTTAATATTCGAGGTTAGTGACAATCTTTTGCCTCAAAGTCTCCCTAAGTTGCTGGAATGTGACTATCAGGAAGGGTTCACAGACGCCCCAGAGAGAAAGACATTTTCTACATGTGCTGGAGGAGCAATAGCGATCCAGTGCTCCCCAACACCACCCGTTCTCTTAATAAACGATGACAGTGAGACCAAATCATTAGGTAAACCAGAGGAGAACAATTCAGAGCAGCCTCTGAGTGATGCTCTCACTCCTGTACTCGATAAGCACAATTCACCTGAGTTTTGTGTTCCAAGTCAAGAGGACAGTAATGGCAATGTGGGTTATGTTCTGAACTCTAAAAGTGAATCGTGCCCCCCCGAAGAAGATGGGGGACACATGTCTGAACCACGTAGCTCCAGCACCCCTCAGGGCGCAGTGAATGCTGGGGCTGAGATCTGGGCCTCCGATACTGTCTCTAATGATCATGTTTTACCTTCAGTTTGTGTAAATTTGGAATCATGTTCTTTTGTTTCTTCTAACTCATTTCAGGATGGGGTGTTGGTTGGGAGCACTACTGATTTAGTAAGCTCCCAGTCTGCACCACCACTGGCAGCCACTGCTCTATCAGACACTGCGTTAGCTGCACTTCCATTCATAGATGACTCAGAGTCTCTGTCTAAATCAACTTCTGGTGGGGGGGTAGCTGGGGAATGCAGGCCTGAGACTGCCAAATACCAGGCCGAGCCGCATGATTCCTGTCAGTCAGAGCGTAATGAGGCTTCAATCCCCTCTGACAGCGTCACTTTTGTTTCATTTGTGCCTAATATGTTCTCTGCTAAAGCTAATGGCTCTGTCAAACCAATCACAGAAAAGTTTATTCAGACTCTTGGCGTTAACCTAGTGCCAGCCGTCCCATCAGAAGTAAGTGTAACTGCTGTATCTGTAAGCACAGACTCTGATCAGGTTACAAGTCCACCACATGACTTCAAAATGGACGTGAATGAGTCTTCTTTACCCAGTTGTGCCGACTTAATGGAGGTCCAGGAACCTAGCCATGAACTGATTAACCATGTTTCCTTGAACGGTTCAGTTATACACGCAGCTCATGTGGTCGAACTAGCCCCTTTGGTGACTGAAACTCTGTCACAGGTGAAGACTGTCACAGGAAAACAACGTGACGTTTCCTTAGAGGAAATGAACTGTACTGAGAGCCTGGGGGTCCAACTTTCGAACAGGGGTTTTTCTTAACAGTTAACTCGCTTGCTAGGGATGGCGAAACTTCCGCTAGAGCTGATGCTGGGACCGTTACGGACTCTGGGCAATATTACGGGGTAGATGCTGCCTGTGTGACCAAGATTAGTCTATGTGATCCTGGTGAGGGTGAGGCAGCCAATCTGAGTTTGTGTTTTTCTGCCTCTGAGTGTAAAGAACCAAAGACTGGGAATACAGACTCTGACTTTGTGTGTGGGAAGGAAAATGACTCGTGTGATGTTACATTAAACTTCCCAGAGAGTCAGCGGCATCTTTCTTCTGCCAGGGTAACGGCTCAGTCCCCTGTTCAGCTCTCTGTTTTGCCAGGGGTCTCCATCACTGCTCATCCTGCACCTGTGGCTGGATGCCTGGGTGTGCCACCTCGGCACCTCGCAGCACCCCCGCTGCTTCATGCCTCGTCAGCTGGAGGGCCCGAGGAGCCCGTTCAGCTTCCTTCCATGTCGGCTGTACAGGCTGAGAAGCAGCATGCTAGGAATGGCGTGAGCTTTCTCTCCGCCTCAGACTGCCTTCTGCTTCAGCCGTCTCTTCCAGCTGGAGGGCCCGAGGAGCCCGTTCAGCCTAACGCCACGTCGGCTGGAGGGCCCGAGGAGCCCATCCGGCCTCACGCCACGTCGGCTGGAGGGCCCGAGGAGCCCATCCGGCCTCACACCACGTCGGCTGGAGGGCCCGAGGAGCCCATCCGGCCTCACGCCACGTCGGCTGGAGGGCCCGAGGAGCCTGTCCAGCAACCTTCCTTGTCAGCTGGGGGTTCAGGAGAACCGCACCAGCGTCATGCCTCGTCAGCTGGAGGGCCCGAGGAGCCCGTCCAGCCTCACGCCACGTCGGCTGGAGGGCCAGAGGAGCCCGTCCGGCCTCACGCCACGTCGGCTGGAGGGCCCGAGGAGCCCATCCGGCCTCACGCCACGTCGGCTGGAGGGCCCGAGGAGCCCATCCGGCCTCACGCCACGTCGGCTGGAGGGCCCGAGGAGCCTGTCCAGCAACCTTCCTTGTCAGCTGGGGGTTCAGGAGAACCGCACCAGCCTCATGCCTCGTCAGCTGGAGGGCCCGAGGAGCCCGTCCAGCACCATGCCACGTCTGCTGGGGGGCCCGAGCCGCCCATCCAGCCATCTTCTGCTTCTGCTACGCCGGGTCCGGCCTCTGCTTCTGCCCGTGCTTCACCTGGTCCAGCTTCATCAGAGTCTTCATCCTCGCCTAGTCCAGCTTCTGCCTGTGGTTCGCCTGGTCCTGCCTCGCCTGGTCCGGCCCCGCCATCGCCTGGTCCGACTTCTGCTTCGCCTGGTCCAGCTTCGGCTTCTGCTCCTGCTTCGCCGTCGCCTGGCCCAACCTCTGCGTCAGCGCCTGCTTCGCCGTCGCCTGGTCCAACCTCTGCGTCAGCTCCTGCTTCGCCGTCGCCTGGTCCAGCCTCTGCCTCGGCTCCTGCTTCGCCGTCGCCTGTGGCTGGCACGCCACCGCCTGGTCCGGCTCTGTCGCCTGTGGCTGGCATGCCACCGCCTGGTCCGGCTCCGTCGCCTGTGGCTGGCACGCCACCGCCTGGTCCGGCTCCGTTGCCTGTGGCTGGCACGCCACCGCCTGGTCCTGCCTCGTCTGGTCCTGCCTCGTTTGGTCCTGTGCCCACCGGGCCTCGGCCAGTGCGCCTGACACTGGAGAGCCACCGCTGCCTTCCGCGCAGTCGGCCCCCTGAGCTGCTTCGCCGTCCCCTTCGCCGCCGCCGTTGCCTTCCGCACGGCTGGCCTCCTGACCGGCTCTGTCACCTGTGGCGCCCGCCTGGTCGGCCCCCCGACCGTGTGACCCTTGAATTCTTGTGCCCGTGGGCTCCGGGTCGGCCTCCTGAACTGCACCGCCACTGCCTCCCGCATGGACAGCCTCCTGATGGGAGATGGCGTGGCCTGTTGGGTTGCCAACCCCCGGGTCGGCCGCCTGAACTCATAAACTGTGGGCTGGTGTGTTGCCACCCTCCGGGCCGACCCCCTGAGCAATGTTTGGACTGTTGTCACGTGCTCCAGTGTTTTTTGTTGGCTGTTTTTTTCTTTCTTGTTCTGGTCACTCCGTCCTGGTCCCCCGCCCCCCGCCCGGGCTCGGTGGTCTGTTTCTTTTGGTTTGGGGCTGTCTGGAGCCAGCCCTTGGTGGGGGGGTGGTGTCATGGTCCTGGGTCATGTGACCCAGTGTGTTATGCTTAGCCTATTTTGATGTTTATTATTTGTTTAGGTTCTCTAAGGTAGTCCAGCCATTTGTATATATCACCCCTGCATTACGTCTCCCTTGCCCTTCGTGTGTTTATGTCTGTGTGTCTTGTACTGTCAAGTTCATGCTGTCAGTTATGTCACCTCCCCCTGTACTATGTCTCCCCGGTTCATGTCTCATGTTTCCTGTTTTACTTTGAAGGCCTGCATTCACTGTCAGTGTATTCAGTTTTACTCCTCCTGTCCTGTCGTTAAGTTCATGTGTGTCAGCTGCGTTCCCATGTGTGGTCACTTCCCCTGATCATCCCTCATGTGTATTTAGTCTCTGTGTTTCATACAGTCTGCGTCGCGTCGTCTGTGTTCCTACCCTCCGTGTTTCCATGCCTGGTCTGTTGCCTTCCAAGCCATAGCCTCACCATAGTTTGTTCCCAGTTTAGGTTTTTGTTTAGCCACGCCATCCCTGCTGTATTTGCACACCTTGTTTTCAGCCATATTAAAGGCTCGCCTTCTGTTAAAGCTCACTCCCGTCTGTTCACTTGTGTACGCACCTGGGTCCATTACACGCATTCTCCACTCGGTCCGTCACAGCGGACCGTGACAGTTTCTTGTAGGGGGTGGCGGGGAGGGGGTATTGTGGGTACTGCAACACTTTAGTCCATTATGGTGCAATGTGCTACCAATGATGTTCTGGGCCTTCAGATCAGATCAGATGTAGTTTTGGGGAGATCCACCACTCATAAGATGAGATCTTGCATGGAGCTCCAGACTATGATGCTCATTTGATGCTGACGTCCTAAGACAGCTCTTTGGTCTTCTCTGAGGTGTGAAGAGGTTAGAATGGATGAAACTGATTCTGTGGACAGGTGTGTGTTATACACACCAATAGCGATTTGGGATCAGGAGGATCTGTAAGTGACTGATTGACTGAAGTCTGTGTGCCACATGGGTTAAAAGCCAGTCTGTAGGAACGTGAAGTCTGACTGGTTTATTTCACACACTGATATGTAAATTATTGTATAATTTTTATCTAATGCCTTTCCTCCATCAAAAACTAGCATAAAAATCTGTCTGTGAAGGTTCTCAGTCATCCAGGTCATCGTAGTCTTTCCAAGCTCCTAGACTACCATAAAAATCGGAGACTGTTCATTTTTCTGTAAGTAAGCAACTCAGTCGGGAATATAAATAATAAATAGTTATTTCCTCCACTCTGTGTGCTGAGAAGCATTTGAGGATATCTACCAGGTAGTGAGACGTCGCGGGAGGGCGGTTTTAAAGCTGCAATATTATCTCAGTTCTTCAGAAGCTTTGAGCAGCGCAGCTTTCAGGGCGACCCTACATATACTGTGTTATGCAAGGGATAATGTACAGTGAAGTCAAGGTCACACTGTGAAGAGGATTAGTTTGAAATCATAATCCATCTTAAGGAACCAAATATATTGTAAGGAGACCCGATGCACGCACATCATACAGCTGGACAGTTTTCCAAGCAGCAAACGTCAGTCGAGCAACCAGCTACTAAAAATCACTTCTACATACGTTAACCTACTATTTCGAGATGATTCATCAACAAAGTAGATCAATAATTAGCAAAATAAAGTCACCCAGAAACCAAATGGACTCAGTTGATGCTGATAAATGAGAGTCTACGTTTGTTGAGTTACTCGGCTTGAACAGAAACTGACCAACACATTGGGACAACAGACTCTTTCCCACCATCCCAGATGAGTCTGTTTTTTTGTTTATTGTATTGTAACTGTTAGATGTTACTTGAGGGCCATATTGGAGTCTCCACCTTTCTCAAAGGTCATCTTTTTCTTTTTTCCAGACTTCAGAAAAATTAGCACAAAACCACA
>NW_024582783.1:427608-436302 GCF_018398535.1 Haplochromis burtoni
ATATAAATCCAATCCATTATTATTATTATTATTATTATTATTTGGTAAAGTAAATCCGTCGGGCATCTTTCCTCGCCTTTAGACAATAATTCTGATGCAAAAGAGCCAAACGGGACAGGCAAAAAAGGAAAAAAAAAAAGAAAAGGCCACTCAATGTTAAAATGTCCAATCATATGGCTGCTTTACGGCTAACAGCTCCAGTTTTGGTGCACAGTGAAATTCTGTGTCCTAAAGATGGTGTGGAGTCTCGTTTTATTCCATTTATAGATTTCCATTATAGTTAATTTATAGTTGGATTTTTCTTTTGGCCAATGAGAATCTCTCCTGTCAAACACATCAGTGCAGGCATGAACTCAGATCTAAATGCTCAGACTCACTTGGGTATTTGATGCATTCACTGTAAGCCTGGATCAGTACAGCAAGACGCTGCCAGATCTTATCACTCTGCATAACCTTTGGCTTCCGCCTGCCCCCGGCTCAGCGATGAAGAGTCATTATCGTGAGTTTGTCTACTACACGTAAAAACGTAAAACAAACGTACCTTTCCACATCAGTAACCTGACAGCAGCAGCTCCCCCAGGCCCACAAACAGACGACAGCAGCTGACAATGTGCAGCAAAGCCAACTGCTGGGACACAAGGGAGCAATTAAACTGATCACTTAATACCTGATAATCTGCACGACCTGTCGCAAATGATTAACATCCCACAGAGGCCGGGCGCCAGCGAGGACATGCTAACACCGCTGCAGAGCCTCCAGACCACCATCGCCTACACCTATGCACCTATCTGTAGCTTTACCTGCAGAAGAGACAGACCTTCCACTTAAACCTGCAGTATAGTTTACTGGCTGCATCAATGAAACTGAAAGAGATGTCCCTGAGGTTTTGTGCTGTTATGTAGATATTAAACAGATCCATGTGTCACAGTTTTAACTGACTTTTTTCTATTTTTAGTAACTGGTAATTAATGAAATAATGGAACAATCACCAGTTTAATGTTGCTGGTTTAAAGCGATCAATTCCATGTACAATAAAATTATATCTAAAGAGAAGCCTGGTCACATATTCTCCACCTGAAAACCTCTTTTACCCTCACTTCTAAAGTGAGGCACATATTTCAGATGTTCCAACATCTGACAAAGTTTTAACATTAACTGAGCCCACCTCAGGGTCTTTGTCCACAGGCACAGATGACTGAGTGTTTTAACTGATGGTAGGTTAAAGTCTTCTAGCTCTTCCTTCACAGTCATCATCAGCTCTTTGTCCACCTGTTAAGGCCTACAGAGGAGTAGACTACACCCTGGAACCTCCGGTCACTTGGGAAAAACGTGTGTTCCCGCAGTGGTTGTGGATGGTTTCAGGAGGCTTGCTGGGTGAGATCGGTTGCAAAGAGGTTGCTGCACCAAAAACCTCCTTGCAACTGCTTTGATCACAGGCAGACGGCTGCGATCAGCTGAAGTTTTTAATGAAAGATGCAGACCTTTCTGCAAAATATTAACATTTACACTCTGAGCAAAAGTGTAGCTTTAAAACATGCAGTGCAAACCAGCAAAGGTGGAACTTTTACTTTGAAGGTGAAAGGTCTCCAGTCAGCATTTTCACAGTGTCACTAGCACTTGGTGAATCATTCTTCCACGTGAACAACAGGTGATGCTGATTCTGCTAGAGACCAAAGCAGCACCATGCACCTCTCTGCAGCAACCAGCTGGACAGTTACACCAACTTGTATCTGAGATGTCACATTAGCAAAATGCTTCTTTTAATCCAAAAACCAATGAGGACTGAGAACTGAAAGGTAAAAACAGTCTAATTCTTATTTGTCTTCTTCTTGATTAGCTGCATCCTTGCACTGTATGATTTCATCACACATACTAATTCCACTTAGTGAAGTCTCCTCTAAAGTTTGGGGAAATAAACTCAGCTGGACAATAAGGTTTAAGTTCAGACGTAACTTCTGCTGTAAAGCTGGACATTTAAAGCTGAACATCCTTTATGTGGACATTAAAAGAACTGCAGTTTCTGTCTCATTCCACTCACTTCATTTTTCAGCCGTTGAAGTTGCTGCTTGAGCGTCACCCCACCTCCCCCAAGAGCTGTGAAAGCCAGGATTTAATTTCATTCAAATGTTCCAGCAAAGAGAGGATCACATGAAAATGAAGGAAGAGAAGGAAGTGAGTTCAGGTTTGAATGTTTGCTTCCAGTGTTGTGTTAAATATCTGTGCAGCCAAATGAACAGATAACTTATTTTCTTCAGTCTAAACTGATGAAAATGCACGCTGATCCGTGAGCTATGCAAATGTACAGAGAGCTGCAGCGCGTGAGGATTACTGTTTGGTGTTTGCATATTTAATCTGCTCCTGTCTGTTTGCCGTCTTTCTCTGTATGTTTAAGTGTCAAATAAAAGCATGAGAGGGGGAACACAAAGAGGAGACTCCCTGCGGTGAAGCGCAGCAGATGTTTTCCCCAGCTTGAGTGATGGGGATGGATCCATACGCTGACAGATTATTACCAGACACAGGAAGCTGTGCAGGAAACCCGAACTGCTGGCTCACGTTTCACTTTCATGTCTCATTCATAGCCAGTACATAAAAAGAAGTAAGGGATGCTTATCATGGAGTGTGTTTATTTGATTGCCAGGAGTCATGCTGTTTAATACAGTTGAGCTGAATACTTCATAACACTCGTAAAACTGCAGTTCCTGTTTTGATTTCTCCAACATTCAACACTTCAATATGTTTCCAGCACCTTGTTGAATCTGTGCCATGGAGAGTTAATGCAGTTCTGTAGCCCTAACACTGGTCCTAACATGGCGTGTATAATAATGGTGAGTCTACATTAGAGCTGCTTAACCTCCTAAGACCTGAACTCTTCCATGGCAGCATTTTTAATTTCTCTTTGATATTTGGGCATATTGGACCTGATGAATGTAAAAACAAAGAATCACCAAATTTTTTTTTTTAAACCAATTTTTGTTTCTAAGAAGAATGAGAGCCACATATGAGGATATTTGTTTTAAATTTTGATAAAACAGAGGCAGTGTAATGTCCTCGTAGGTCCTTGTAGAGCAAAATTTAGTATTTTGGTCTAGACAACCCAAAATGTGATGTCCACATATGTGGACGCCAGGTCCTAGGAGGTTAAAGATGCTCAGATGACTGAAGCAGAAGGTTTCCACAGAACTGCAGCAGAAGTTCTTTACATCTGTAAAGCTGTGTCTGAACAAAGCAAAGACTTCTGCAGTGAACAAGACCAGAGTGGAGTTGTTTGTCCTTAATGCACAGCAGCATGCTTGGATGAAACCAAACCTCATACGACCATGAGCACGGTGGTGGAGGGATGATGATCTTAGTGCACCGTAAACTTCTCTGTATACCAAAGTAATCTAGAGCCAGTGTGAGGCCATCTGTCCCACAGCTGAAACTTGGACCAAACTGGGTCATCAACAGGACCGCAGCAGATCTCCAACAGAACAACTGAAAAAGAAAAGAATGGAGCTGCTGCAGAGCTCAGAGAGCTGTGCATGAATGAATGCTGCAAACCTGAATGAAACGAAGCAACGCCGCAAAGAAGAGTGGAGCAAAACTCCTCCACAACCCCCTGATAGACTGATGAGATGACACAGAAACTACCACTGCAACGTGTTGCTGTTGAGTACATTCCTGCAATAAACCATCAGTCAATCTGATGTTGATATCTAGGTGATATCCACGCATGTGTTTACGCCTAACCTGGCTCGTCTGTCCATCAGCAGCAGGTCCCTTTGCAGCCGTGGATTTTTATCTCTTTCTAAACCCAGAACGTGGTTGTTGTTTATTTCAGTTCCAGCTAAAATAACGGAGGTTCATAACATTCATGCAGAGGAGGCAAAACCAAAGCGTTCTGGAGGTGAAACCATGGAACGACTGTCACTGGATGCCTTTTCATCAGGGTCACTCAGGGTTTGGTGGTTTGATCCCTCAATGCTCCAGTCAGCATGCCAAAGTGCCCTTGGGCCAGACACTGAACCCTGATGGACTCATCGCACTGTGACTGTGAATGTGTGCCTGCATGTTTTAGACAAAACATCGATTCAAATGTGCGTGAGAGAAGTAGTAAGGATCAGTTAGAGTAGAAAAACATTACATAAGGACTGATCCTGAGGCACGTGAGTGTGCTGATCCCTGTACCTCTCTTCACCCCACTGCGGAGGTAAACCGGCAGGAGGTCCGGACTAATTCCTGACCCTATGTCAACTTTTAATGCCTTTAATTTAAATGATCCTTCCACAACTACAGATGATATGATTGTTTTCCTACAATCAAGCAGCTGTCTTTTTGGAGGGCTGATGACGTGTTAAGTTGTAGGTCTGTGACCTGAGAGATGGTGATCAGAGATGGACTATTTTATAGTAGCAGCCCATAATCTCAGAGTCCGTGCAGCTATTAGTTTGTTCATTTTACAATAAATTCTCTGGTTTGAGCATCTCGGCTGTGCACGTTTTGTTAAACTGTGCAGTTCTAACTTGGCCTATCGAAAGCTTTCATGCATGCAAAGCGATGCAAAGACGAGTAACAACAACAGAGAAAATTCACAGGAATAAAAAAATTTAAATTAAATTACAGGATTAAATCATCTGTACTTGCAGCCAAACTTTGGTTCTCATAAGCTAAGAGTTCATTCTGCTCTTTCACCCGACGACAGCAGCACTGTTTTATCTGAAATGTGTGACCTTCAGGTGTAACATGAGTAAATCAGAGCACTGGAGTAAAAAAAGTATGTGCCACTAAAATCTGGTGGAAGGCAAAACAATAGAATAAGAATGGAAATCCGCGCGGAGCAGCGAGCGCTGCACTGTCCTTTAAAGCGTCTCTGACCCAGAACTGCGTACAAGCATGTGGACTTAAACTCCGCGGCATCTGGCGCCAAACAGCCTGTAAACCTGCTTCACCTCTGAAGTCTGCGACCCACATGAGCAGAGAGCGAGGCAGAAAAACAAAAGCACTGAAGCATGTACAGGAGACAAGTTTCTCCATTAAAACAAAGAGAGAGAGAGGATGGAGGAGGAGGAGGAAGAATTAGCTTACCAGTAGAGTAGAGACAGCCCATCGAATCGCTCAGCGTCCTGGGGGAGGAATGGCATTGCACGATGGCCTCAGACAAACAAATAAAGAGCTCTCACATAAACGCACACACAAAGAAAAAAAACAGGAGCGAGACGGGCGGCCGAGAGGAGACGATGAGATGAGAAGAGGCGGCAGCGGCGGTTCAAACCGGGACGGTGTGTGTGACCGCACAGAGAGGAGAGGAATGGAAATCCGCCTAGACAGGGAGAGACACGCTTACCTTTACTCACTAATCCGTGCTGATACCCATCCCTCACACACACACACACACACACACACACACACACACACACACACACACACACACACACACACCAAACTTTAAAGTTTCCTTCAGCTGCAGGATGAGAACATTAAACAGGAGATTAAATGTGTTGAAATGTAGCCTCTGTGGGTGAAGATCACCTGTAAGCAGAGACAGGAAGTTCAGTTCAGGCTCACATTTGGAGACTGGTTGGGATGGTCTCCTGGTTCATACATCATCACAAAGTTTGAACTCTTTACACCACTGCAGCTGAAATCTAGGCCCAGTACTCGTTAGCTTCCTTCAGCTGTAATATCAGCAGTGCGAGCTGCTTACATCAAACCAAAGTGTCAGGCGTGCTTACTGTCCCATTCCCAGCTGATGAACAGCGACTCTGCTGAGCCTGATACTCACATCATGACTTTAGAGCAAAGACTGGACTTCTCCTTTTAAATGTATGTAGTTTGTTGCCCAAGATGGACTTTTTTCATATTTGGGTATAATCCATGACTCAACACATTTATCACTGACAAACAACTTAGCATTGAAGCCAGGGCTGCCCTTTGTCACTGATTCTGTTCATAAGTTTTATGGACAGGATTTCTAGGCGCAGCCAACTGGCGGAGGGCTTTCACTTGGGTGGTCTCAGAATCTCATCTCTGCTTTGCGCGGATGATGTGGTTCTGTTGGCTTCATCGGGTGAAGGCCTCCAGCTGGCACTGGAACGGTTCGCAGCCGAGTGTGAAGCCGAGGATCAGCACCTCCAAATCTGAGGCCATGGTTCTCAGCCGGAAAAGGGTGGAGTGCCCACTCCGGGTCAGGGTCTCATCCCGGGACGAGTGGAGGAGTTCAAGTATCTCAGGGTCTTGTTGAAGAGTGACAGGAGAAGGGAGCCGGAGATTGACAGAAGGATTGGTACCGGTCTATTGTGGAGGAGAGAGCTGAGTGCAAAAGCGAAGCTCTCAATTTACCGGTCGATCTACGTCCCTACCCTCACCTATGGCCACGAGCTGTGGGTAGTGACCGAAGAATGAGATCGCAAATACAAGCGGCGGAAATGAGCTTCCTCCAAAGGGTGAAATAGGGTGAGAAGTTCGACCATACAGGAGGGGCTCAGAGTAGAGCCGCTGCTCCCCCACATCGAAAGGAGTCAGCTGAGGTGGTTTGGGCAGCTGACAAGGATGCCCCCTGGGTGAGCTGTTCCACCGGGAGGAGGCCCCGGGGCAGACCCAGGACACGCTGGAGAGATTATATCTCTTAGCTGGCCTGGGAACGCCTTGGTGTTCCCCCGGATAAGCTGGAGGAGGTGGCTGGGGAGAGGGAGGTCTAGGCCTCTCTGCTTAGGCTGCTGCCCCCGCGACCCGGCCCCGGATAAGCAGAAGAAGATGGATGGATGGACATAATGTATGTAACACACTGTGTCATTGCTACAAATATATTAATTTTTTTTAAAACCAAGCCCTAAATTATTATTACATTGTAACTGCCCATTATCTACATCTTTTTGAGGTCTGATCATTTTTTGATCTTGCTTCCTTGATGTGATTCCCAGGGTTCAGTCCTGGGGCCATTATTATTCACCAGATATGTTAATGTTGATCAAGGAGTATAGAACACTAATTTCCATTTTTATGCTGACGACACTGTGATGTATTCTACACCTCAGCTCCAACAATCATTTAATACTGTTCAGCAAACTTTGTGCTGTTCAAAATTACTTTTCAATGCAAAAAAATAAATACATGTTGTTTCCAACACTAAATTAAATTCTTTGACTTTTCCATCTATCACAGCTCTTCGCGGTTGGAAGACTGATTTGGTATCTAACTCTTGACTGGTGATTCTCTCTCCTCCCTCCAAGTCTCATATCAAACAGTTGGTGTCATGAACGTGATGAACATGGAAACATGAGCCCTTCACAATAAAACAGGAAACAGAGGAACATGATGCCGGACAGGAGGAGAGGCAGACGAGAGGAAGCGAGAAACACGAGGGAGAGAGAGAGCAGACATGAAGGGATGGGAAACAGATAAACATGGCGAGTTAAAACACAAGGAGGGGAAACAAGGCACAAGAACTCACATAAGCACAAACAGACACTCAGAGGGCAAAGACACAAGGAGGAAAAGCTAAACAGAACAACCTAGGTACTACAGAATAACCTTAGACTAACAAAGTGAACGAAACGACAAAAACACCAGAGAACTGAGAACGCTGGGACCCTGGACCATGACAAGTTGGGAAAAAAACTGAAACCGAAATTCAGATTTGTCTTTTGAGTGAAGTCTTATCAGTGGGAACATTAAACCATTAGGATATTCTCATTTATAAAGGATCTGCAGCAGATCTTCCAGATATAAATTTATAAGGATCCTTTACAAGGATCTTGTTTCTCGGAGTCTGTTTAAACAAATGGTCAATATTTTAAACACTCAAAGATCTGCATGCAAATGTGTTGTTTGTTGAATTATTTGGTGACACCGTTGAACTTTTTATTTAGATTTTTGTGATCAATGATGTTTCATAATTTGTAAATTTAGTTTTTTTCAGGTCACCTTGTAAATAAGATTTTAAATCTCAGTGGGTCTTTCCTGGTTAAATAAAGAATTAATAATTAATTATGACGTGCTTAAATTTCAGATTTGTTATGAACTCTTTAACGTCCAGCGTCTTTGTTTTCACTGAGACTGAAAGCTTGGAGTCATTTTTAATGCTGCTCTTTACAGGTGAGTTCATTGAGACAACAGAAAAAGACACGAGTGTTTTAGAGCTTCACCATCTTTCCTTTATGATTTTACAGCTTTATTATCAGTTTCTGTTTGAGCAGCAGCTGAGTCGTCTTTTATTTTCAGCTAAACTCTGAATCTTATTATTACTATTAACCTCTGGTGCTGGTGAGTAACTGAGCAGTTTTTAGTTAGTTCTTTAATGTAATATGAAATATTTCCAGTTCTGAGCTGTCAGGGTTCATTTCTAAAGTTTAGCTGATATTTATACAACCAAACACTCATCTGTGTGAGTCACAGGAAGTGTAAAGCAGGAGAAAACAGTCTTAGAAACCCCACACCTCTGTGGATCAGGCCAACCCACAGCTCAACAGAAACACCGAGATTTCAACACTTCCTCATTCTTCATCGGGTTTGTCCCCACAGAAGGAAACAAGTTTCACCCTCAGGTCGTCAGCAATGACGCATCAAAGACATTGGCCGGCGAGAATATCAGTAAATGTGACGACCTCTAACCCAGAAACACGCGAGCTAAAACCACAGAGGTCTGTTCGTCACCTGGTTCCATGGTAACCAAGCAAACTATTAACAAACCTGGACTGTTTATGAGCGCAGATTCAC
>NW_024582783.1:436322-438653 GCF_018398535.1 Haplochromis burtoni
TCTTACAAAGAGGCGTCGCGAGCCATCATCATCCTGGTGGCCATGCATCGCATCCTCACCGTGCTGGAGTTCATCTTCCCGATGGCCATGCTGCTGTTCTGCTCCATCCGGATCTCCAGCTTCCTGAAGGAACGACGTATGGGCAAACCCGACAAAGTGCGCAAGGCGATGCGAGTGTGCATCGCCATCGTCGCAGTATTCATGGTATGCTTTCTGCCCACCACGGTGACAACCATCGGAGTGTGGATCATCCGCTCGTACCGCCCGTGGGACTGCACCAGCTTCTACAGATTCACCCAGCTCAGCATCGTGTCTCTGGGCTTGAACTTCCTGAACTCGGCCCTGGATCCCATCATCTACATCTTCTCCAGCTCCATGTTCAGGAAGGCCCTGGTGGGCCTCTGACACTTTATGAATGAACGTCTCGCGTCGGGACTGGTGAGTACTGGATTCATCTAATCTCCTCTGATTCTCTGGATCAGATGTGGAAACATACACAGGTCTGTTTAATCCGCGTGTGCTGACATATATTCTCAGTGTAAACTCCTTAAAAGTGCCACATGTAAACTAAAAATAAATAACCTTCCATGCATATTTTTAAAAATGTTTATTTTTCCTGGAACAGCTGTGATGCTATGATAGAGCTATCTGTGTTTATTGTAATTTAATAACTGAATCCTGTAGCTGGGAACTTCAGGCCATTAAAACTTCATGTTGATTGAATATTATATGGCACAATAACACCGTAATGGCACACTTCTTTGTTAAATCATAATCAGAATACTTTATTAATCCTTAAGGAAACTGTGTAGGTTACAGTTGCTCCAAGACAGTAACAGTAACAGACTCAGCTATTTAAATAATATGTTACATTGTTTACAAATTTAAGAAATTGCACTAAAATAAACAAATCAGTCAATTATAAATATCAAGAATATTGAAAAGAATATCACAGACGTGAGAATGTATATGATTGACATTTGACTCTAACTTGTGAACTTTGTCATTTGTTGTTTCACTGTAAAAGAAAGTATTTTGACTTAATTAAACATTTTTAGGTCTTTCTTCTGTTTGTTTAATATTTTGGATCCCAGCATGTCCAGGACTTGTGAAAGAGTGGAAGTGATTCATGTCATCTTTGATAAAAATCTAAATTCTGCTGTTTTAAAACAGAAAAAAAAGGAAGAACAAGAGGAAGCTTCAAATTTCAAGAGTTTGGAAACTTTCCAAGGTGTGGTCACACAGACTTTCCCCCTCGCTCAGATTTAACCACCAAACCCACAGATATTTTTAACAGTCAAACTTAAGAATAATCCTCAATAAACTTCAAGGACTTTCTGCCCGAGTCACCAAAATGACCTCAGAGCCAAACTTCACCACCGCCTCAAACCTCACCACCCCCACTGCCGATGGTGGCTGCCCACCTGTCGGTATTGGGCTGGAAGGTAAGATCATGCCACCCGTCCTCATCATCGACGTCATTCTGGGGCTGCTGGGAAACCTGGTCGCTCTGTGGATCTTCTGCTTCAAACTGAAGGCGTGGAACCCCAACAGCCTCTTCCTCTTCAACCTGGTTATCGCAGACTTCCTCGCTCTAGTGAGTCTACCTCTGAGGATCGACGCCTTGCTCAGGAGTCACTGGGTGTTTGGAGACGGCATGTGTCGGATCAACCTCTTCCTGATGTTTTCCAACCGCTCGGCGAGCATCGCACTCATGACCGTGGTGGCAATTTATCGCTACTTTAAGGTGAGAGAATCCTCATGGTGATGGAGTTGTAAAAATGCTTAACAAAGTTTTTTGTTGCACCTCGTTGGGCCACATTCCTGGTAAAGAGAACAAACCTCTGACTGCATTTCTAATATTTTTGAATCACTCCAACACGGGAAACTCGTGTGCTGCAGGTCTGTTAAAGTGATACAGGTTGTTTTCATTCATGGGGCTCCAAACAGGGAAAAGTTGGTAGTAATAGCTTGATGTAAATAGCTTGATGACATAACTGGGAAAAAACTCAAGTTAAGCCAAGATGGGTAAACAGCTGGTATGGTTAGGTAGCGGTATAAAGAGTAGCCCATTCAGCTAAATTAATGGATAAATAGCTGTAATCATATTCTACATTGTCATTTATAAATGAAGCTGAAGGAAGGAAGACTGAAACTGTTTTAGGAAGTTAGGAACTTTACCTGACTGAGATCTTTGAATCCATCCATCCATCACCTGACACTGTGACATGAAAACTGGTTTCCTGTTTACAAATGGTCCAATAACGCTGCAGGAACAATGATGATTGGCCAATCAGTGCCAGGCGCACAATTAATTTCACCATCAAACAT
>NW_024582783.1:438678-441337 GCF_018398535.1 Haplochromis burtoni
GAGGAGGATTTTCAAACAGAAAAATATTTCAAACTTGACTGAATATATGTTTACATGGTTATGCGACAGATTTTCAGATTCATCATAAAACAAGCCAAAGCTATAACTTTATGCAAAATTATACAAAAATAAAGGAAATCAGAGCAGGGAAAAGGTTTCACTTCTTTGATTAGTCTTTATTAGCAAGGAGCAGTTTACTATTTCGCCTCGCTTCCTCTATCAGTCCTCATGGATTTCATCTCCTCCTGGGTGGTCGACTGAGTTCCCGAAGAAGACGTCTTGTTGTCCTCGGCGTCCTGCCCACAGCGCAGTGCACAGGGCAGCGCACCCACCAGGGCCTTCCTGAACATGGAGCTGGAGAAGATGTAGATGATGGGATCCAGGGCCGAGTTCAGGAAGTTCAAGCCCAGAGACACGATGCTGAGCTGGGTGAATCTGTAGAAGCTGGTGCAGTCCCACGGGCGGTACGAGCGGATGATCCACACTCCGATGGTTGTCACCGTGGTGGGCAGAAAGCATACCATGAATACTGCGACGATGGCGATGCACACTCGCATCGCCTTGCGCACTTTGTCGGGTTTGCCCATACGTCGTTCCTTCAGGAAGCTGGAGATCCGGATGGAGCAGAACAGCAGCATGGCCATCGGGAAGATGAACTCCAGCACGGTGAGGATGCGATGCATGGCCACCAGGATGATGATGGCTCGCGACGCCTCTTTGTAAGATGTGAAGAAGAAGCACTGGGTTGTGTTGCCGCTGCCCTTGATGTGGTTGTAAGCCAGCATAGGAACCCGAGGCGTGATGACCAGCAGCCAGACAAACAGCGACACGAACACCGCCTGTCGCTTGGTCATGCGGTTGAAGCGGTGGTGAGGATGGACCACCTGGAAGAAAACAGCACTGGTGATACTGGTTCTGAAACTTCCACCTGAATACAATTATCTGGATAAACAAGTAGGAACTGTTGTTTCTGTTCTACATCATCTAGTTTGGGGTCTCCTCCACAAAAAAATCAGATTTGGGATTAAATTACAAACTAGCTCATCATTTCTCTCGCCAGTTGGTAGACCCACACCTGAAGTTATTTTGGCACACCCTGCACCGTCACCTGATGGGTTTTTCCTGGGTTTTAGGGGCAGAAGAACATCAAAACATGTTCCTGTTTTCGGTATGTCGGGATAGTGCCAAAACTAAAGCAGCAGTTTCTGTTTAAATCATCTTTTGAATCTTGAATCTCAGCTAACATGCTAACAGCACATTTGAGTTACTCACCCCCTCCCTTGCTGTGCTGAATCATAGCATAAGTGAATCACTCAGGACTCTCTAACCCCCTCCCTCCTGGCTCACAACTCAAACGAGTTGAACGAATCACTCACTCACTCACTCACCCCTTCCCTTCCTGTTACGAATCACTCACTCACCCCCTCCCTCCTGGCTCACTGTCACTTCACAGCTACTTCTTCTTCTTCTTCTTGGTTGGCAACCAATGTTAAGGCACTTTACCGCCCCCTGGCTCACAGCTCAGTGCACATTTAGATGAGAAAATATATATTTGACACAATTAAGGAAAATACCAATAAAATAAAATACAAATAAATAAATGTTCCCTTTAGAATTTTTGTTGCTCTAAAGAAAATAGTTGTTTTATTTTACAATCATTCATCTAAGCAGTAGGATTTACATTAAAAGAGAAACAAATTAAGTTTGAGTGAAAATATACATTTTTGCACTCTCTGGTCAACTGACTCAAGAAACCTGATTCACTTTGGTGAGCGATTCAGTAAAAAGAATCGAATTTACCATCACTAATGTCCTCATATGTAGATCTCACTTTTCTCAGAAACAAAAATCAGGTAAAACAAAAAAGAATCAGGTAATAATAATAATAATTATTATTATTATTTGTTACATTCATCAGGTCCCAAATAGGAAAGAGGAATTAAAAATGCATGCAAAATGAAAGAGTTCGGGTCTTCAGAGGTTAATGTGGGGCCCCATTTATGTGAACACAAATCCAAATATATCTAGCAAAAACAATCTGTTTTTTTTTTCCGGAAAAGATGCTCTAAGTGTCTGTTAGCTGTGATCATACAGGCTGATTGGTTGTCATAAATTAAATAACTAAATGTGACCGACATGATGGCACACTTATACAGCTCTGGTGTAAAAAGCTGAACTGAATTATGTGGCATCAAGTTTACAGACAGAGCAACATGGAGCTGTTTTTGCTGCAGACCTTGAAGGCTGGAACAACAGGCTCAGAGAATTTGGTCCTGAAGGTGTGAATGTGACTCAGTTTATTAAATGAGACTGTGTAGTAGGACAGAGTCCCTGCAGGCCAATCCAGAAACACTCCCAGTCTGGGGCAGCCAGAAGGTGGAAGTGGGTGATTAGTGGTCATACTATCATGCTCTGCATAGTAAGTTGGGTCTGGGTCCCATTTAAAGCCCAAAGACCAGGAGATGTTATTCCACCCGAACCCAGTCAGTCTACCTTTTCCCTTTCTCTCTAATTTTCTGTAGCAAACAGCAGCAGCAGCATCTGCACCTTTATTCATATTCAGTTCTACCTCCCAGTAATGGCGCCCAGTCAGAGCCTCTCTGCACAGAAAGTGAGGCCAAACTTCAAATCTCTCAGGATGGTCGGGATACGACTGCCA
>NW_024582783.1:441357-452597 GCF_018398535.1 Haplochromis burtoni
TTACAGCCTGATACTGAAACTGTTTTGGTCTCTGTGCATAAGTCAGCTTAAAATGTTTCTATAATTTACCAGTTTAATTTGAATTAAAGGTATATTCAGTAAATTTCTTTTAGGTATTTTAAAAAATACACTATATCGGATATCGGCAGATATCCAAATTTATGATATCGGTATCGGTTTCGGAAATAAAAATAGTGGTATCGTGCCATCTCTAATAACAAATAACTCTTATGCTGTATTAAAAGCCACTAAATAAAAATGCATTTTAAGATAAGATTGAAAAAGATTGACAGTGGGAGCCAGTCTGATGTATAGGGGTAAATTATTCCACAGCTTAGGCGCTACGACTGCAAATGCTCGATCACCTCTATGAACCAGCCTCGACCTAGGTATGGCTAAAAGCAAAAGATCACTTGATCTAAGAGATCTAAAAAATGAGGGTACATGAAATAAATGCATTCAAATTATTTGTTTAGTTTTTTCTTAACTTTATTGAAATTAAACAAATTTACATGGAAAATTTGTGGCGCAAGTCAAATGTCTGAATATCAATCAAACTATCAACAAAGACCATTTATTTTAGAATGATATATGAAAAGTCAGCCACAACAATAAAAACTTCTTCAAATATACAACAATGGAATAAATGTCTTCTAATTCATCAGCTGATCAAACACAACAAGTTAAAAAGAAAACATCAGACAAATTATTTTAACTTCCACTCATTCTAATCTCAGGGAGGAAAAAATGCAAATAAAAATCTGAATCCCATCAAACCATCACCAAGAAAAAAAAAGCTTGAATTAAATCATGAACTATTTAAAGGCTTTAATCAGGATTAAACTGCAGGATCACTGAAAGAATAAATGACAAAAAGAGAAAAGGATCACTTCAATCAATCTGAGGCTCAAACAACACAACACAAAAGCTGCTCCATGCAGGAAACCATGGAAATCTGCAGGTGAGGCCTTAATCTCCTACGACCTGGCATCCACATATGTGGACATCACATTTTGGGTTGTCTAGACCAGAATACTATATATGGCTCTACAAGGGCCTGATATCCACTTACAAGGACATTATAGTGCCACTGTTCTATCGAAGTTTTAAACAAATGTCCTCTGGTGATGTTCGATTCGTGAACGAATAAACCTCAACCTTTTTCATTTTTACCTAAACCGTGTGCACAAAACTCTGGAGGGATCTATGCTAACGTAGAATCCAGTCAGGACGTCTGCTACTGCTGTTTGCTCGTTTTTTTTATGGGCGATCGTTTTCAGGCTTCAAGTAGCACCATTATACCAACATTTCACATTCTAGACATTGTTTTAGGTGTATTTGACCAAAAGTTTGACTGAAAATTCACATGCAAGCTTTTTTTCAAGGCTGTGGTATTTGCCCGCAAACAATACCTTTCAGCTAGCTAAAACAGAATATTATGCTATCAGCGAGCAACATGGCTAATGCCTTTCACACAGCTTTGTCTCAACTCCAAAGAGCCACAGAAGTAAAAGCTCATAATAATAATTGAAACAATCTTTGAAAGAATGACTTACCAAGCATGGCAAACAACTCAAATATGTAGAGCAAAATGTTCTGAAACGGCTTCACTTCAGCTTCGATTGGAGCCGTGCTGGGGGCGGAGTCTGTGAATTTACTCTGTTGGTGTCATAGCCCCTGTAGGAGTTCAGAGTTAAGAGGTCAAGAGTTAATGTTTCCATTGTAACACCTCCAGATTTGACAGAGAAACACTCATTTTTAACACTCGATTTTAACTACTATCATTTTACACCTCAGAGTTACATTAAAAGAATGTGACTCTGCTTAGAGTAAAATTAACTCTACTTTTGCAAGAAGACTATTAACACCAAAAAATTTAACACTTTTGAATTTGCTGTGTATAAGTTATTTGGATAACATCCTCAGGCCTAATATTGCTCATGTGACACATCGTGGACATCCTCTCAGTTCTGTACATATTATTTGTATTGCACTTCGGTTTTTTGCAAACGGGAGCTTTCTGTATAATATTGGTGATGCTGAGCACGTTTCCAAGGCTACCGTCTGTCGGGCAGTCAGGAATGTTACAGTTGCACTGAAACGTCTCCTGTACTGGTTTGTGGTGTTCCCCGGTCATAGACCCACAAGATTTATCAAAGAGGGATGCCACAAAATTGCAGGTATCAGGATGAACAAAACTTAATTTATGATGTGGTGATATTTGAACTACTACTTAAATTTTACATTTATTTTCAGGGTTCCCAGGCGTGATTGGCTGTACAGATGGCACTCACATTCCAATCATTGCTCCTTCAGTAAATGAAGGAGACTATGTGAACAGGAAGTCTTTCCACAGCATTAATGTACAGGTACATAGTTCCCTGTAGCATTTCAAACTAACAAATTATTTCATTATAGTAATGGATGCTAATTTGTGTTCTCTGCACTGTGAAGATCATATGTGATGCTGCCAACATTATCACAAATGTGGAAGCCAAGTGGCCAGGCTCTGTTCAAGACTTAAACTTACTTGGTGTTGCTTAGCGTGTAATATCAGCATCGAATCCCGCCGATCGCCATTCATCGAGGAGAAAAGACAGACAGCGAATCCACAGGAACTTCCTGGCTGACGTCAGTCTTTCAGCGTGTCCCTCCTCCCCTCGGTGAATGCGATTCCAGGGCTCCGGCTCTCGAAGGACCAATTAATGATAGGTTTGTAGCTTGAACCCATCCGCTGGAACGTTGAAGACAATATAATTACACTGCAAAGCAAGACACAAGTAGGCAAGCTTCTTCATGTTTCTCGTGCACGGGAGAGAACCGGACAGGCACCGTTCCTTCGCTTGACCCCAGTTGCTCTCGTCCGTTCTCCCGTACCACTGTTCTTTTATTGAGGTTACATGAATATGCATAAGTTCATTAACATATGACGTCTACATACACACAAAGAGTACCTTGCCTGTGTGTGTGTGTGTGTGTGTGTGTGTGTGTGTGTGTGTGTGTGTGTGTGTGTTGTGTGTGTGTGTGTGTGTGTGTGTGTGTACTGCTGATCAAAGGGTCAAACATCCTTGGTCAGGAAGAGGGTAGCCTCCCCCTCACCCTAGATGGTTCATCCTAGATAACACGGTGAGGAAGTCCTGCAGTTCATCTAAACAAAGAGCACTTAGACTAGAACAGACGCAACTACGTTAATCCTACCATAAAACAATAAGACACGGTATGACCTCTCATGCTCCCAAAGTGCTGTCTAATACACACAAAGTTTGCAGACTATCAAGGATCAAAACCTCTACCAATCTACAACTAATTACAAAACTCTAAGCATATATAAGTAAATATTTCTAAGCATAAATGACAATCAACAATACAAATCTAACAGTAAACAAGGTTTCAAATCACTGCAAACAGAGTTTTTTAAAAACTCCTTTTTTGTGTTTACATGTGGACGAAGAATACAGAGTTCGTCACGCAACGTCAAAGGTATGTGCCTTTTTTCACGTCAAGCTGTGCGCACGTTATTGTTTATGTTATGGGCAATGAAGACAGTGCACTCGGTTTGCCTCTCAGATTGCATCTCTTATTCCAAGTTTCAATAAACATGAACAACATTAACAATATCCATGTGTGCATGACTCTTTCAGTCCCAGTGTCCATATCTGTCCATTTTCCAAAGTCACAAGTGGAAAAATAAATGGATTCACACTCTACACTTTCCACTATTTTACATGTGCTTCATGTGATCGCTCAGTCAAAGCAAAACAAAAGTACACACATGCTCTTGCTTAAGCAATTGAAAGCCACTGTAATCTACAATGAATTTACAGCAATATACAACTGTATTTAAAGCAAACCACACTCTTATCTGGTTGAAATTAAAGTGGACAACTGTACCGGTTCTGAATACTGAAATTGAGCAAAAATAAACACACATCATTTACAGCACACTGAAGATGAAACTCACTTTTGCATAACATGGGCAACTTCCTTCTATTTCACATGTCGTTCACCAGGGGCGATTTTAGCCCCTGGTGAACTGTCTGTCGTGGTGCACCCCCCAAAATGAATCAAAGCACCCCCAAAGATTTCTTACTTTCTTACTTTTTTTGACAATTTTTGCTGTTTGTGTGACACACTACAAAAACCATAAAAAGCATACAGTACTTAATTGAGATGGAACATTTTAACAACAAAAGTATAGATAACCCCTCCCCCCCTGCTCTGGCTCTAGCGCCGTTGCTGCCAGAGCGATGGTGACTGAGACGCAGCGGAGTGGAGGTGTAAGTGCCTGGCTTAAAACAGGACATATTAGCTGCATTTAACCTTCAGTTACTCTTTATATAGTTAGGTAGGAGTCAGACCATGTTTCTTTTTAGCTGAAAAACATTACACCAGGTAACCTGCAGTGTTGAAAACGTGTTTCCGACTATGTTTGCTACCCTACAATCCGTCCTGCTCTGTAGTAAAATCAGCGACATTTGACCGTCCTGTTGCTCCCATTGAAATGTATACAGCCTATTTAAAATCTAAAACTTAACATTGTCCGTAGCCTGCTGTTGTTACCACTGTCCTGTTTGAAATGTAATGAGAGAAACTGGTTATTTTGTCATATGTGCCGATATTGAACCCAAGGTACTAACTAGCTAACTGACTGGATGCCCATTAACCTTATAACTCCTGTTGTGTGTGTGTGTGTGTGTACAGAGAGACAGCCAGGTTCATATAAGATCAGATCAAATGATCCGTAAATAAAGGATAATGTTGGATCAGTGTTTCAATATTTATATCCTTTATTACATGTACATGTGGTTTGGTTATTTGCAATTTGGTTGAAAGTACACTGAGAGAGGACTTTTTTATTAGTGATCTTAATAGAATTGAATCCAATCTATTTGCGTATGATTGTCAGTCCAAAGAGGGAGAGAGGAAAGAGGGAACATGAGGAGAAAGTACAAGCTCAGGAAGAACCAGGTAAGAAAACAGACAGGGAATACTAACAGGCAAAACACAAACTGTTAAACTGGCAAAGAAAAAACCAACTAATTTTACTCATACAATCTGGAAGTTGTGTTCTCCCTATATTAAAGCTGCTATACAGAATCTGCAAAACAAACTGGGTTGTCAGCCCTGGCACTGCATTACCATATTGAGCTTCAGTCAGAGGAAGTCACGGTTGCCAAAAACTTTTTGAAGCTCAAGAGTGAGGCTGGTGCCATCCCAGATATGTTAACATTGTACAATCTTCTGGATAATCAGATCTTCCCCACACTGAAAACTGTTATTCAGGTTGCCCTAACAAACCCAGTTAGCAGCTGTAGCTGTGAGAGGTCTTTTAGTGTCTTGAGTCAGCTCCATACCTGGCTGAGAAGGACCATGGGTCAAAGCAGACTCCAGCACCTGGCTGTGATGTCAGTTGAGAAAGAGATATACTTTTTTCTCACATGTCCATCACTCCTACTCTCGTCTGGATTATTTTTTGGTCAGCAGCTCACTGCTGAACGACATTTCAGACACTGAGATTCATCCTATAGCTGTCAGCGATCATGCTCCTGTATCTTTAACACTAATGCACAAGAATAATACTACGCCAAGAAAAAACTGGAGATTTAATATATCACTACTTAAAGATGAAGACTTTATTAAATATTTTAAAAAAGAGTGGACTTCATATTTGGACTATAATGACACTCCCGAAACATCAGCTTCTGTTCTATGGGAAGCAGGGAAAGCTGTGATGAGAGGTAAAATAATTTCTTTCTCATCACATAAAAAGAAAAAAGAAAACAAAAATATTCAGGAATTAGAAAAAAACATCAAATCACTAGAAGAAGCCTACGCGTCCCACCAAGATCAGGAAACATTGAACAAAATACGCAAAACAAAACTAGAATTAAATGAGATAATTGATAAAAAAACAAAATTCTTAGTACAAAGACTACGCTTACAATTTATAGCAAACCAGCTAAAAATAAATAAAGAAAAAACAACTATATGTGTTGTTCAAGATTTATGTCATGGTCCTGGGTCGTGCGACCCAGTGTTTTGTGTTTAGTCTATTTTGATGTTTATTGTTTGTTTAGGTTCATTAAGTTATTCCAGCTCATTTGTAATTATATTACCCTTGTATTAAGCCTCCCTTGCCCTTCATGTGTTTATGTCTGTGTGTCTTGTGTTGTCAAGTTCATGCTGTCGCTTCTGTCATCTTCCCCTGTACTCCGTCTCCCTGGTTCGTGCGTCTACCTGTCATGAGTCATGTCTGCATGGTTATGTTTAGTTCATGTCATGTCTAATCTCCATGTTTCCTGTTTTACTTTGAAAGTCTGTATTCAATGTCAGTGTATTTAGTTTCACCTCTCCTGTCCTGTCGTTAGGTTCATGTGTGTCAGCTGTGCTCCCATGTGTGGCCACTTCCCCTGATCATCCCTCATGTGTATTTAGTCTCTGTGTTTCATGCAGTCTGTGTCGCGTCGTCTGTGTTCTCACCTCCATGTTTTCACGGTCAGTCTTTGCAGTGATCATCATAGTCTCTGAGTTTTCTTAGTTTGTCACAGTATTAGTTTTCCCAGTTTAGTTATAGTCTAGTCACGCTATCCCTGCTTTGTTTGTACACTTGTCTTCAGCCATAATAAAGGCTCGCTTTCTGTTAAGTTCACTCCCGTCTACTCACTTGTGTACGCACCTGGGTCCATTACACACACCACCGCACGGCCTGTCTCTGCAGACCGTGACAATTTATCTGGGAACACAGTATATGACCCGATACAAATAAACAACATTTTCAGGGATTTCTATAAAACGTTGTATTCACCACAAATAAACCATCTAAAAAAGAAATTGATCAGTTTTTGGACAACATAACTCTTCCAAAATTATTGGACACTCAAGCAATGGCACTGGATTCACCACTGACACCAGGTGAACTCCAGGAAGCCCTGATAAGTATGCCCAATAATAAGGCTCCAGGTCCAGATGGCTTTCCTGCAGAATTCTACAAAGAATTCTGGTCGATTCTAGCACCAGTTTTCTACAGAACGTTGTTGGAAATTAAAGAAAAGGGCAGACTTCCATCAAATATGAATTCTGCAAACATTAATCTCCTGCTAAAACCAGGCAAAGACCCTGTATATCCCTCAAGCTATCGTCCAATATCCCTTATAAATGTAGACCTTAAAATAATCTGCAAAGCTCTCTCAAAGAGACTGGAGAAAATAACCCCCCTCTTAATTCATCCTGACCAAACTGGTTTCATAAAAGGTAGGCACTCATCAACAAATACACGTAGATTACTTAATTTGATAGACTACTCATACAGTAAAAACCTAGAAACTACAATATTCTCTTTAGACGCAGAAAAAGCATTTGACAGAGTTAACTGGAAATTTCTATTTGCAACTTTACACAAATTTGGTTTTGGATCCTCTTTCATAAACTGGTTAAAAATATTATATAATTCCCCAACAGCTTGTGTCAGAACAAATGACCAGACATCCTCCAGCTTCTGTCTCTTGAGGGGCACCAGGCAGGGATGCCCACTCTCCCCTTCACTGTTTGCAATTTTTATTGAACCACTAGCAGCAGCAATTAGACAGAATTCAGTAATTAAGGGCATAAAATGCAAGAACGTGGAACATAAAATCAGCCTTTATGCGGATGATGTGTTACTTTTTCTCCAAAACTCACAAACCAATATCTCTGGGGTGATTGAATTGATAAACTCTTTTGCAAGAATATCAGATTACTCAATTAACTGGTCAAAATCTACAGTCCTTCCGATTAATTGCTCCTTCCATAATTCTTCTTCTACACCACTGCAATCGGGAAATATAAAATATTTAGGTATTAATGTTTCTCCCAAGCTTGCAGATCTAACTAAATTAAACCATATCCCACTTTTAAAGAAGGTAGAAGATGATCTGGCTAGATGGAAATGTCTACCCATATCACTCATGGGAAGGGTTGCCGCTATAAAAATGATGGTCTTACCAAAAATAAATTATTTATTCTCAATGATCCCAACTAAACCGCCACAAGATTGGTTCAGATCTCTAGATTCATGTATGTCCAAATTCCTTTGGAAAAATAAACCCCCACGTATAAGCTTAAAAACACTACAAAAGACCAAGGATAAAGGAGGATTAGAACTACCTAACTTTCAGCACTACTTCTTAGCCAACAGGCTTCAGTTTATCTCAGGATGGCTAAAACACACCCTCTTAGATGAACCTTGGCTAGATGTAGAACAAGCACTTTGCAATAATCTAGAGATCTCAGACCTACCATTTATCAGCTCAAACATCCAACGACATGAATGCTTTAAAAGCATCAACATCAGCTCTTCTCTGACAGCATGGTGGGAGTTTCTAAAATTGACGGCGTCTTCATTAATCCCATGCAAACGTACACCTATCTGGAACAACCCTGACATATTACAAAACAATAATATGATAAACTTTTCAGATTGGAGTGGTAAAGGAATCAAATATTTAGAACATATACTAGAAGGAACAGAATTTATTTCATTTGACGGACTAGTTACACAATATGGGATCAACAAGAAAAGATTTTTAGAATATCAACAAATTAAATCCATAGTAAAAAAGAAATTTAAACCGGGTCAAGTTGAACTACAAACACCACCAAGTGTGGTTCAATTTCTTACTCTTAAACCCCCCAAATTACTATCCAAAATATACAGAATGCTTTCTAAAACAGATGAATCAATATCACTTCCTATTGCAAAATGGGAAGCGGATTTATCAGTTAACTTAGACCTAAACTTCTGGTCTCAGATTTGCTTAAAAACCTTTCATCTAATTAGAAATCCCAGTCTTCAATTAATTCAATACAAAATATTACATAGAGTACACTATACAGGTCATCGGATGTTCAAGATGGGCTTTACGTCCACCAACAACTGCTCACACTGCCAAACCAATTCACCGGACAATTATATCCACGCTCTTTGGTTCTGTCCACCAGTTCAGAAGTTTTGGCGCGAGATATGTGAAGACTTATCGAAGTGTCTGAAATGTAACATTCCAACTTCCCCCTTAGTGTGTTTGTTGGGCAGCTTAGATAATGTCACTTCAGAAAAGAATATCGCCCATATGGTTTTCACTGCCCTATGCATAGCCAAGAAAACAGTCCTCATGAACTGGAAAAATAAAAATAATCTTAATTCTAACCAATATAGAAATTATCTATTAGATTACATTAGTCTTGATACAGCCTCTGCCACCACATCAGATCAATTGCTCTGGGCTCCTTTGATCAGCTCCATCACCTAGTGGGGGTGGGGGGTCATAGTTTGGTCCCGCCTTCACTGTTGTGATTGGTGTGGGGGTAGGGACAGGCTTAGGGCGTCGGGGGGTTCCCCGGAGGCATCTTCCTTGGGGGGCTCAACCCGGGGTAGCGGTCATGTCCGGTTAGGGGCTCTGTTGGCTCTCAGGTGACTGTTTCCTCGCGGCTGCGTGCAGCGGGGCTAGGGGAGGGTCTGTGCTGACGGACGTGGGTTACTGACCTGGTAGCCTGGCTGGCCCTGGGCGTGAGGTTCTGGGGGCGCTCCGTCTCTGGGCTGGGACCCGGACCGGGCCTCGGGGGCTTGGGTCCTGGTTGGTGTGTTGCCGGGGTTGTGGGCGGGTGGGTGCATGGGGGCCCAGCCCTGGAGCAGGGTGCCGCCGGTGCATCGAGCCACCTGGGGGGCTCTTCAACTGGTGGGGGAGATTGTCACATCTTGCATGAGCTTTCCTCTCCCCAGGAGCTCCCTCTGCAGGAGGGGGAGATACAGGAGAGGTGGAGGAAGATCTCAGCCTGGGTGTTTATTGTCTTATGTAGTCTGGAAGATGAGTGGATGGTGGGGTGGGTGCAGTTTTCTCTGTGGTGGGGTTGGGTGGACTGTCCCGGGCTCTGTGGGGCCGGGCGGCGCTGCTGCACTGGGCCCGGTCTGGATGGGCCTGGGCCCCCTTTCCCTGGCGGGTCGCGGAGTATGGGGGTGCCTACTGGGGTCAGCGGGGGAGCTGGCCCCAGGGAGGGGTCACTTGCCCCTCCCTTCCTTCCCTCCCCATCTCCAGCTGCCTCCCTCTTCCCGCTCCACCACAACCACCCACACATGCAGGGCCTTGGAGTAGGGGTATGTCACCAGGGTGCAGAGGAGGCTACCCCCCCCCGTCCCCTTCTGGCTGCCTCTGCCTCAATTTTATCCCACAACTTAGACATTCACATTACTCACACTCTCATTACACATACATATAGGATCTTGGGGGTGGGCACGATACACGGAGTCCAAATTACCATCAGGGTGTACACCTCACCCCTGGCGTCGTTGCCCACCTCTCAATTTTAAATACACGTAGACATTGAGGGCTATGCAGGAGGGGCTATGCGCTTACCTGCTGCTCTCTGGCAGGTAGCTCCATGCCCTCCTGGGTTTTAAATGCACCTTAGAACACACATGCATCAACACTACAATGAGCGGGTGGAGGGAGGTTTGGAGTCTTCTCTCACCCCCGTTCTCTGCGGCCTGCTGGAGCGGGGGGGCTAGGAGGAGGAGTTGGCCGTCCGACTGCGGTCTGGAGTGTGGGGCCTCCCTGCTGCTGCGAGTCGGGGCGGTCTGCCTCCCCCCACCGCAGGGAAAAGGGTAACACCACCTGGGTCTGGGTGCAATCCCCTCGGCAGGGTACCTAGACCCGGTTTGTAGAGTACGCTTGGGGAGTGTGATTGTGTGTACAGCGTCTCTTTATGTCTGTCTCCACGTTGGTTGAGTGTGGAGTGAGTGCATATGAGAGCATGAGGGTGGGAATGGATGTTTGTGTCTGTGTGTGCCTGTATGTCTGTGTCTATATGTCAGGTTGGGTATCAGGCGCCACCTCTCTGGGGACATCTCAGGCCCTCCAAGGTTTGGAGGCCTATCTCCCCCCACCACTTCCCCTGCCATGTGGCGACCGCCTCAGACATCGGTGCGTTGGTGGTTCTTTGTGTCCGGGGATGGGCGTCCAGGGTACACACCGGCTCACTCCTTGGTGGCTGCTTGTCGGGGCCTGGAGCCTGGGGCTCGCTCGGGCCACTTCGGAGGTGGGGTGCCCTCGGCCTCTCGGCCTGGGGCTCGGTCACTCTGGCGCAGCTGGCTGCCGGCGGAGCTCACGGGCACGTCACTGCAACTCCCCCTGGCTTCTGCTCCACGGCTGCTGAGTGAGCCCTCATCTGGGACTCTCCTCAGCTCTTTCTGGGACAGTGGCGCGGCTGCC
>NW_024582783.1:460891-482515 GCF_018398535.1 Haplochromis burtoni
CCTCTGTTGGTCTTCCTTGGTCTCTTGTGTTCTGGGGGCCTCTGGATGTCTGGAGTTTTGATCTCCTCCATACCTGCTTCATGCCCTGGAGGACGGGGCTGTGGCCCCCCCACACCCTCTAGCAGATCATTACATGAAGGAACCTTTAAAAAAAAAAAACCAAGCGCGTCCATGCTCACAGGTGTACACACGGGTGCTCACACACACAAACTACACCCTTTTTGGCTCCTACCTATGCACTGATTATGAAAGGGTGGAGTCTGCACATTCTAATGTAAAGTTGTAGGTTCTTAATCTTGGCTTCCTTCACAAAAGACTATCAAAAGAAAACAGGAAGTAACAATGAAAGGGAAAGCCTATATGGAGACAGAAACTTCTGGGGGAACACAGGGGAGGAAGGTCAACCTTAAACTCAATGAATTAAATAGGAACTATAACTTACCACAACAGAAAGCAGATCACAGATGGCAGCAAAACTAAAAAAACGTATAAATTACACTGAGAATATAATCATAAAGGAACCAACCAGGAAATATCTGTTATATTAAGTAATACACAAAATAACTCGAAACACCAGTGTCATTGTGGCAGTGCTGTGGTCCCTGAACATGAAGGCAGCTCTGAGTGCTCTCATTTGCTCTTTCTCTGTTTGGTTTATTTAATATTCTGGGATTTTGTGTTTTTTCGTGGTTTTGTCTTTTGTATTTCTAACTCCTTGGTTATCCTTTAATACTTTTATGATTTTCCAGCCCCTAGATTTTGTCTGTGTGCCTCCCTTGTGGTCATTGTCTAGTGTTCCTGGTTTCTATGTTCGTGTTGTTTCCTGTTTTACTTTAGAGTGTCCCACATTCAGTGTTTTGAGGTTTTCTTCCTCTTTGTCTCGTCAGGTCTAATAAGGTTCAGCTGCGTCTCCTTCCTGTTGTGAATTTCCATCGTTCCTCTCTGTGTATTTATTGTGTGTGCTTCCCATCATTGGATCTTCTGTTCATCTGTGTTCTCATGTCTCAGCTTCCTCGTTCCTGACTTACAGGTTTTGCATTGTTTTTTACGTTCCTTTTGGATAGCTTCTCCCAGTTCAGCTTTTGTTAGTGTTTTTCAATTCCCCTTCGCTTGTTGTGTTGTAGACTTTTCGTACAGCCATAAATAAAGGCTCGCCTTCAGTTAAAACCTTCCCCTGTATCTGTGTCTGCGTTTGGGTCCTCATTCTCTCATCTCCACACGATCTGCCTTCGCAAATCGTGACAATGTCGTTCCATTGATTGGCTTGTTTTGTTCCTGGTGTCCTTCTCTTTGATGTGTACGCTTTATAAATAAAGTTTTATTCCTATAATGATGCTTTATGTTGTTATAAAGTGCAGATGTGGACACTGTTGTGTGTTTCAGTGAGTCTCTTTAAAGCCGTGCTTTGAGCTGCTTTTCATTTACCACCTTTTGTAGTTCCAATGTTTGCTCAGCAGTAGTGATGTGCAATACCACTGATTTCCTTTCCGATCCGATACCAAGTAATATTCAGGGTGGTATCGACGATACTGATCCGATACCAATACTTTGTACAAAAATGTATTTTATTTATTGATCTCAAATTATAGCGTCATAATGATTACAGGACATCAGATTTCTTGTTCTTATCACTTAATAATGCAGAGTTCATCATATAGAAATAAAAAAACTGAAGTTGTGCGCTATTTGAACACCTTGCCTGCCTGCAGCACTAAAGGACTCGTGAGAGACGTCTGTCTCGCCCTAGCAGCACCTGTCCCTGTCCTTCTCTTCAGTTCGTCTCAACATAAGCTCGTCATATTCTGTGATATGATTTACTCTGAGGTGTTTGACAAGGTTAGTGATGTTGCCACAACCATACATGCCAACCCTCCCGATTTTTCCGGGAGAATCCGAATTTCAGTGCCCCTCCCGAAAATCTCCCGGAGCCACCATTCTCCCGAATTTCTCCACGATTTTCCACCCGGACAACAAAATTGAAAAACCATTGCAGAATTCATAGGCGCCCAGCCAATTCCAGTTTCCAGACACTAGTTTTAATATTACTCTTATTTCTCTTTCTGGGTCGCAAAAAAACTTTTAACATATTTTCAGGTGAGAATGTAGCTGTGTAAACTTCAAATATCTGAGCCGACACATCGTCTTCAAACCCCCGCGGTCTTTCGCTACTCGGGTTAAACATGATATACAAGTCACTTTGATAACTTAAAAATGTTATTGTTTGGCTTTTTCAGTGTTTTATTTGTTCGTGAGTAAATCGGTTTGGCTGAGATTAAAGTTATTAGATTAGATTAAATTAAACTTTATTAATCCCTCGGGAGGGTTCCTCCGGGGTTTTCACACAGCTGAATAAACGTCAAACAGAAAATGATTAAACAGAAGTGTGAGACGGTCGAGAGTTTACGTCAGCGCCGGTTATATTTTAGATAGCAAGGAGCAGACGGCAGAGTTTCACTCCACCGAGGGAGCTCGTGACGTACTACCCGGCTTTCTTTAGACCGCGAAGGCCGGTCCTCAGGTGGAAGCAGCCTCTGAATTTGGACACCCGCGCTGTTTCTGGGCCGGCCAATAATAACGGTGACATTTAACGTATTTTATCCGATAAATAAACACTGTAAAATGTATTTATCACCCCCCACAACAGCCCTTTTGAATGTCTCCCTAATTCTGAGGTCTCAAGGTTGGCAAGTATGGCCACAACACCTCACTTTTTTGCCACATGTATCGCAAACCACGTCTCAGCTGTTTGTGGAGGTAAAATACGTCCGCACAATTACGCTCAGCCATTGTTGTGAGTGCGACGCCAGCGAGCTGCGAGACATTTATACAGCCGTATTTCGCACATGACTATGAAAGGCGGAAGAGGAAGTAGTTCCTTTGAATGTAGACAATCCGAATGTTATAGTTTCTTTCCACTGTGTTCCTGTTAATGATAAACTACAAATTTACCCTAAATTACTAAAATATCGATATTTTAATGTGAGAATCGATTCTAGAACATAAATGATTGGTATCGGAGGAATCGATATTTCAGGATCGATCCGCACATCACTATTGAGCAGAGGGCGTTGCTCAGCACAGATCACAGTGTTTGCTGCTGGTTTTTCTCTGATCATGTGTGGAACTTTGTAGATTCAAGCTGACAGATCGTATATACAGCCTGTGGAAATGCTGGGAGGTTTATTATGAACAGAACTGAAGGTTTCTGTATTTTTCTTTTTTCTTTTAAGAAACACAAAGACACAAACTGCTGCTGCCACGTCCACACAGAACTCATGAAACATTTTCATTCACTGTATTATGAACATGCAGCATGACTGTAGACAATATAGTAGACACACAGACTTGGATAGATACAGCCACACAATTTAAAGGAAGATTTTTTTAACCTCAATTCAATTTTATTTATATGGCACCAAATCACAACAACAGGAGCTTCAAGGTGCTTTATATTTTAAGGTAGACCCTACAATAATACATGCAGAGAAAAACCCAACAATCACGAGCAAGCACTTTGGCGACAGTGGGAAGGAAAAACTCCCTTTTAACAGGAAGAAACCTCCGGCAGGCCCAGGCTCAGGGAGGGGCGGGGCCATCTGCTGTGATTGGTTGGGGTGAGAGAAGGAAGACAGGATACAGACATGCTGTGGAACAATTCACTGTGAACTGAACATCTTTTTGTTTTTAATTGTCACTGATAGATGTCACTCTGAGCTACAATTAGTTATTTTTCCCTCATTTTATGACTTAAAAATTGATTCAATCAGCAGAT
Source organism: Haplochromis burtoni (assembly GCF_018398535.1). Taxonomy (NCBI): domain Eukaryota; kingdom Metazoa; phylum Chordata; class Actinopteri; order Cichliformes; family Cichlidae; genus Haplochromis; species Haplochromis burtoni. Next base: position 464,664 of record NW_024582783.1, read on the forward strand.
AAAAATGTCTAAAATCTTAGTTTATAAAAGTATATTATTTATTTTCTCTATACTATATAGTAATAAGGAGGCAAACTCATTTTCCATATATTTTTTATTGATGTTTGAGGACACATGGATAGCTAAATGTATAAATACTATATGATTCCTGCTTTTTACTTTTTTTTATTTATGGTTAACTAACAAGTTTCCTCGTAAAATCACAACTTATGCAGAACAAATTGTTATCAGTCATCAACCTTAAAGTCAAAACTCTAAATAACAATCAAACAATCAATAAAGAGCATATAATATGAACACATCAAACATGTGAAGTCAGAGTCATCTGTAACAATCAGACTAAATTACAATTCTTCAAATATAAAAGTGAATAATTTCTAAGCAGCTGTTCAGCTGATCAAATACACCACATTGGATAAAATATCAGACACATAATTTTTACATCACTTGGATTCTAATCTCACATCAGCTGGAAGAAAATGCCTGCAAGATTCAATGAAACGTGAACACATTAAGAGCTTTTCAACATTAAATCACAGGAAGAGCAAAAAGAAAGAAACGTTAATACAAACCAGTTATGCTGTGGAAGGCAATTTTTAATTGTCATATTAGAACATCAGCTTAACTGAAGTTGGAAACCTCACTATTATCATAAAAGGTAAAATAAAAAAATAAGCAGACATGAGTCCTGCAGTATTACTGGATTCTGATTGATTATGGAGGAAGAATGCTGGATAAACAGGCTCCGAGAATTTAGTTCTGAAGCTGTGAATGTGACTCAGTTTGTCAGATGAGACACAATAAAAGGACAGAGTGCCTGCAACCCAGTCCAGAAACACTCCCAGTCTGGACAGCCAGTAGGAGGAACAGGGTAATATTTGGACTCATTATTATGTTTTGCACAGAAACTTAGAGGGTTTTCACCTGAACCTTGATCTGGATGGTGAGTAAAACACCACAAAATAGCGTTTTTTCCAAGCCTGCATGCATCATTGTTTCCTTTCTTCTCAAGTTGTTTGTAGCAAACATCTACATCCACGCAAGCTTGAAGAAAAGCTTTGCATTCCACCTCCCAGTAACAGCGGCCAGTCAGTTCCTCTCTGCACAGAATCTGAGGAACCTCACTGAATCTCTCAGGAAGGTCAGGATATGGCTGTTTCTCTCCTCTTGTCACCTCCTTGTCTCCTTCAGACAGAAGGAGTTCACAGTGTGCTGTGTTTGGATTCAGACTGAGACCACAGGCATCTGATGGAGAAAAAGAGATTCACATTCATGATAATGTGACAGATTTTCACTTTCACGAAAGTGCTTGCTCATAAAGCGTTTGTCTGATTGTTGGGATTTTCTCTGTATTATTTGTATAATCTTTATGTGATATTCTAAGGTCATTACCTTACAATATAAAGAGCCTTAAAGCAACTGTTGTTTTGATTTGGCACAGTGTAAATGAAATAAAATTTAACTTCTTTTAGAAAGTTTTGAGTTACGCCAGTGGACAAGTAGTACGCTCACCTACCAGAAGAAGAGTGGTAGCAGTTAGCAGTGGCTAGCATAAAATCAGCTAAAGCAACAAGAAATTGCCCTTGTGTCACTGTGAGAAAGCTGAGCTAGGTTAAGTGCTAAGTACTCCCCCGCCATATGCCTGATATAGAGAGTACTCGTAAAACAGTACAGCCTTCCTGACTTCATAACTCCCTACAACACCAGACACAGCTATCGAGCTGGTGGTTAGAAAGAATAAAGTTACGTTGAAACCAAGCACACCATTGTTTTTCTTGTGACATTACCAATAAGTTTGATGTGTCACATGGCCCTCTTCCTATTGAAAAAGCAAAAGTTGTATCCAAGATGGCCGACTTCTAAAAAGGACTTCACCCATCTTGAGGAGTTTGCCCCCTCACATATACTAATGTGCCACAAACAGGACTGCTCTTCTACCAAGCCAACCCGTCTCATCTTATTCCGCAACATCAGAAACATTAATATGGACATTCTCACTACCAGTTTGGACAATGTTCAGATCAAGGACTTCTATTCTACTCCTGATGATTTGTTGTTATATTATAATAATTGTCTACACACTGTCCTTGATTCTCTGGCTCCTGTAAAAATCCACTCTGTTTCCTTCACTCCCTGGTTTACCTCTGACCTCCGAGCTCTGAAGGCCAAAGCTCGGCAGCTAGAGTGTAAATATAAGAAATGTGGTTTAACTTATTCAGAAATCTATAAATACCACCAAGACTCCATCAGTAAGGTCAAACAAAGCTTCTACTCTGGTGTTATCAGTTCTTATGAGGGTAATGCAAGGACTTTGTTTTCAGTTCTCAACAAACTAATTCAACCCCCCAACGCTTTACCACCGCACTTCTATTCCTCTGAAACCTGCAACTCCTTGATGCTGTTCTGGACTACGAAAATCAATAACATCCACCAGCAACTCAGATCAAATGTTGTGTCTACGCCCTCTCCAGAACCTTTTCTCCTTTTTGAGCCGTTTTCCACTTTTCATCTTCCTGATTTATCTGATATTTCCGAGTTCATATGTAAATCAAAGCCACATGTCATCTTGACCCCATGCCCACGGGGCTCGTGAAATCCTGCCTCTCTTCTTTACTCCCACTCATTTCTGCTATCATTCACTCTTCTCTCACCACCGGTATCGTTCCCTCCTTATTGAAGACTGCTCTAGTCACTCCTATACTGAAAAAACCTTTAGATCCTAACAACTTTAACAACCTCCGTCCGATTTCCAATCTACCCTTCATTTCTAAGATACTCGAAAAAGTGGTTGCAGCTCAACTTCATTTACACCTGTTTAATAATAACATCTACGAGAGATTTCAATCTGGTTTTCGCTCATGTCACAGTACAGAAACTGCTTTACTTAAAGTCACTAACGATCTTCTAATCGGAGCTGACTCTGGTCTTCTCACCATTCTCGTCCTTTTAGATCTCAGCTCAGCCTTTGACACCATTTCTCACTCTGTACTTCTAAGCAGACTTTCTTCTCTCAGGATCTCTCTCACACCCGTCGCCTGGTTTCAATCATATCTCCTCGACCGTTCCCAGTTTATTCAACTAAGATCATTCCGCTCTCATCTATTCCCTGTCACCTCTGGTGTACCCCAAGGCTCAGCTTTGGCCCTCTTCTCTTTATAATATACATCCTCCCTCTAGGTACCATTTTCCGCAAATTTGATCTTCAGTTTCACTGTTTTACTGATGACACCCAGTTATAGCTCTCCTGCAGACCTGATTCCTCCCTCCCACCTTCCTCCCTTTCAGAATGTCTATCCGAGTTAAAATCCTGGGTTAGCTCTAATTTTCTAAAGCTCAATGAGGATAAAATTGAGATCCTCCTTATTGGCACCAAATCCAACCTTTTGAAGGCGAACCATTTCTCACTCACCATCGATGATTCCTCAGTTTTCCCCTCTCCTCAGGTTAAGAGCCTTGGTGTCATCCTAGACAGTTCACTTTCCTATAAATCTCACATCAATAATCTCCCCCGTTCCGCCTGCTTCCATCTACGCAGCATTAAGAGATTACGTCCTTCACTTTCCACCCAGTCTACGTCCATTCTTGTCCATAGTCTCGTTACCTCCCATATGACTACTGCAATTCTCTTTTGCATGGTCTCCCCAAAAATCCCTCCATAAGCTGCAACTGGTTCAGAACTCTGCTGCTCGCATTATCACCAGATCCCCTCCTACCAGCACATCACCTGTCCTTCAGGAACTTCACTGGCTCCTTGTGATAATATTCAAACTTCTTCTGCTCACCTTCAAGGCCCTTCATAACCTCGCTCCTCCTTACCTTTGTGACTTGTTAAGCACTATCTCTTCTACCCGCTCACTTAGATCTTCTCCTTCTATCCAGCTTGCTGTACCTTCCTTCTGCCTCAGCACCATTGGAAGCAGAGCTTTCAGCTGCTCTGCTCCCAGGCTGTGCAGCTCTCTACCCCCAGATATAAGAAACACTGGTTCTCTCCCCCAGTTTAAATCCGAACTCAAGTCCATCTGTTCAAATCTGCATATTCACTGTGAACCCACTGTTTGTTCATTTTATCTTGTGCTTTTTGTTTTATTGTTCTTATTCTGCCATTGTTTTACTATGTGTTTTATCCTATTGTAACGTGTCCTTGGGTGACTTGAAAGGCGCTCATAAATAAAATTTATTAATATTATTATTATTTATTAAGGTACCAATGGAAACTGCTACTGGTGGCCAAAGACAAAAGAAGAAGAGACGTGGAAGGTGTGTTAGGAGGCAACAAGAGAAAAGGAAAGGCAGGAGTTTGGAGGGGAAAGTAGATACTTTAAATGCAGGGCCGATGACTAGTAAAGGGATGTAAATGTAAAGAAATGAAGTACGAGTCATTTTGAAGGAAGAGTATGTACAGTGTGGCTGAAGGGAGTGCCAGCCAGGATCATGAGTTTGAAGCTGGAGATCGAAGTAGGGATGTTGAATGTTGTCACTGTGCATGTCCCACAGGGTGGATGTCAGTTTGAAAAGTGAGAGGAATTATGGTTTAACTTGGATGAAGTGGTAGAGAGTGTCCTCAAGGGGGAGAGAGTGGTGACTGAAAAAAAATTCAATTTGCTGTGAGTGGGAGGGGTGGAGCCCCGCCCCTCCCTGAGCCTGGATCTGTCGGAGATTTCTTCCTGTTAAAAGGGAGTTTTTCCTTCCCACTGTCGCCAAAGTGCTGCTCATAGGGGGTCATATGATTGTTGGGTTTATTCTCTTTATGTGTTATTTTAGGGTCTAGCTTACAATATAAAACATCTTGAGGCGACTGTTGTTGTGATTTGGCGCAGTATAAATAAAATTGAATTGAATTAGATACTTAAACTCCTCCACTTGGAACTGGAAGTTGTCCCTGACCTGGAGTTGCTTCATGTCTCATTCAGTTGGAGCTATTTTAAAACTTTACCAACTTTATCACTTAGGAATACTTTTCCTTACTTTTGCTCTTTATAACTCTGTCAGATTAATTGTTGTTGACGTACATTATTTTTCTGCATCAAGTAGATTGGTTTTTACGGTTTGATTTTGGAACCCCTGAAAACTCTTTCGACATGCATGAAAAGGTTTTTACTCAAAGACAAATTTCACAGAAATGAGAGAAGTTTAAGAAGAATATTTTAAGAAGTTAAGATTTTAATTATTTTAAAAAGGCATATATTTAAGGACAGTTTATGGACAATATCAATAGCAGAAACCAGTCTGACTTGAAATATTTTTCTGTACATAATTACTGTTTTAGCAGCCACCTGAGAAAAATGTGACCCTATATATTAAAATAATCAGCAATTTCATGTTGAAAATTTAACACTATGAACCTGGAAGAATATTATTTTGTAAGTACTTACACCACATCAGATCTCTCCTATCCATTTCATTTTCCACATCATTGATATACACCCTGAGAAATTCTCAGTGATCAGGAAGTTCTTCCTGTAGTGGTAGATACTTCCTCCCTTGTAATTATCATTTGAAATGGCTGCTACTAGGGAATGGAAACTGTTGTTGGTCTTCAGAGCTTTGGCAAGGTCATGGACAACTTCGGCCTTTGCTGTCATCTGCTTTATCACTTCATCTGAGAAGTACCATTGGTCCTGGGTAGGTGGAGTGTTACCATCAGTACCTTCCAGTTTCTTTTTCTCCAAGTAGTCAGACATGTTCTGCAGATATGGGTCAGTGGATTTCAGGGAGGTGAAAACAAAGCAGAGAACTTCCTCTACTCCTGGTTTAAACACCTCTCTGTCCAGCTCAGACTGATCTGAGATGATCTTTGTTCCCTCCATCATGTCTACAAAGTACCTGATGATGGTGACTTCTCTCTCTTCATCTTTGATCCACTTGGTTAATCTCTCCTGACTGAACGGTGACTTGTCTCTGTCATAAAACACTTTCACTAATTCCTGCTCATCTTCCTCACCTGCCCTGATGGAGGGAAGTTTCTCAGCCATTGTTTCCTGGAGTGAAGATCTGAAATACTCACAGAGCTTCTTGAATCTGCCCAACTTTTCTTGTATCTGTGGAAAGCTTCTCACCACTCTGTCCTCCAGCAGATCATTGCATCTTATGTCAAGGTTATGAAGCTCCTGTAAGGTATCTTCAGCCTTACTAATAAATCCACTGCTTATCATGTAAGCAGCTTTTGGATGGAATTTCTTCAGAGGCATCAGTGTGACCTTCAGTGGAACACAGTTTTCTCTGTTTTCTCCCAGTAGTTTTGGAAGTTGGATGTATGTCTTCACTGCATCTTCAAATGTTCCAGGGTTGCTTTCAAGGATGAAGTCTCCATAGAACTTGCAGGTGAATTTATCAGTCACAGCTTTTTCTTCATCACTCAGCTTGATGTCAACTTTCCCCTCAACATTAAATGAGGGGATCTTCTTTATCACTGCTTGCATGCTGCCCTCGATGGCTTGAATGCTGCTATCATCTAACTTCTCACTGTCAAACACAAAGAAAGCATTTGCTCCATAAAGGATTCCTGTGACTACATGTGTCGCCAAATTCTTCACATGTTCTGCTTGTTGGGTGTTCTTGGTTTCATCAGGAGTCAACATCAGCTGTTTGAATTTGGTGGTAGCTTTGTACTGAAGTGTGACTCGACACTGATGATGTGATTTCTTCCTATCATTCAGATACTTGGCTGATCCTTCAACTTCAATGAGCCCACCCAGGAAACTGGCCTTCAGAGAACCATTAACATCCAGCAGTGCCGACTTTTTTTCAATGGAATCCGTTGCATTGATGTGAAATTCACTGCTGTGCTGAATATGCTCCACTGGCTTCTTCTGCAGAGTTTTATTATTCCACAGTGTGACACCTTTAAGACACAAAATCCACAAAATGGGGGAAAAAAGTCTTTAGAAAGTTTAGAAACTAAATAGATTAAAATTGTATTTGAAATGTACTAAAAAATGTAAAACTTAATTTCAAAACAGTTTAGGTGAAACTGTAACACTCATAAAGCTCTAGAGAGTTAGAAATCTCATGGTTTTTACTCTGCAAAAAACATGCTTCAAAGTTTTTATTCTATTAATGTTTTTTTTTGAGACAGAATCTATTCTGTTCTTTCAGAGATTTCCAAATGAATTAATCTTAAGGTTGTCTGTTCTTTAAAGGGTTTTTTTTGCTCCTTTTGTTACTCACCCTTTTCATTTAAACTATTATTTTCTTCATACAGTATTTTCATTAAATGGTCATTAATATTTCATTGCTGATTGCAAATATTTCTTTGATGCATCTACTTACCCTATAAGTAGATAGGTCATTTAAGAAACAAATTAGTGTGGGTTTTTGCTGGCCATACGGCTGATTGCTTGAACAACAAATCACATTTTACCTGGGATGAGTTTCCCTCTCCGTGCATCATAGAGCATCCCTAAACTGAAAGGTTGACCCAGAGCAGCCACCTCCAAAACAGATGATGCTCCTACATGAAAAAAAAACATGTGGTCATAAATACAGTGTGACCACTCAGCTTCTTTCATGTTTTCAGCTTCCAGGAATTGCCTACAGATCCTTGCAATATGGGGCCGTGCGTTATCATGCTGCAACATGAGGTGATGGTCGTGCATGAATGACTTAACAATGGGCCTCAGGATCTTGTCACGGTACGGTAAAATGCCATCAAGAAAATACACCTGTGTTCGTTGTCCATAGCATACGCCTGCTCATGCCAGAATCCCACCGCCACCATGGGCCACTCGATCCACAACGCTAACATCAGCAAACCACTCACACGACACCACACATGCTGTCTGCTATCTGCCCTAAACAGTGAAAACTCATCTGTGAACAGAATGCCTCTCCAACGTGCCAAATCGATGTGAGTGTTTGCCCGCTCAAGTCGGTTACGATGACGACCCTGATGAGGACGACGAGCATGCAGATGAGCTTCCCTGAGACGGTTTCTGACAGTTTGTGCAGAAATTCTTTGGTTATGCAAACCGATTGTTGCTGCAGCTGTCCGGGTGGCTGATACATATCTCCATTCTGAATTTTCACAACAGGCTCATTACTTTTGGTTTAATGCATTTGAGGGAAATTGTTAGTCACTCAACATATTCATATTCATATTCAAATTCTAGACATCAAATCAATTTAAACCTAGGAAAAATAACCAGGAAAAATAACACATAAAACAAAATCCTGATTGTCTATCCATTTCCAGGGTTTATAACACACAATGAGATTTACGAAGCAAAAAAACAAAGCAAAAACAAAAACAAAAAAACAATTTATACAGCATTTATAGTGCAATAATCAGGGATTAAATGGGCAAAAACTGTAATTTTTGAGCAGATGCCCATAACTTGTACAATATTTCAGCATAAAGCTAGTGCTACAGAAGAGAAGCAAGCATAAAGGAAGTAACTTATTTCAAAGTTACAGATAATTTTAAATTCAACAAACATTTCAAAACATTTCTCAACAAATATCAGCAAACAATCTGTTCAAAACAAAACAATTTGTGTTCAGATTGCTGCACTGTGTGTCTGCTAGCTAAACGAACAGCTAGTGTGTTTCACAGGGAGAAAAAAGAATGAGAGAGAACTTCGCAGATGGAGAAAGATAAGAAAGACAGAACAGAGAAATGTTATATTTTAAAGTTAAGGACTGCGCCTCTGGATGTCTGGAGTTTTGATCTCCTCCATACCTGCTTCACACCCTGGAGGACGGGGCTGTGGCCCCCCCACACTCCCTAGCAGATCGTTACATGGAGAAACCTTTGGAATACAAGCGCGCTGATCCACACAGGTATGCACACGGGTGTTCACTGCTCGTAGACCCAAATTACACCTTTCTTGGCTGCTACTTCGAAGCACATCTGTCCTGCGTGCTGCACAACAACATTGAATATTTAGTATTTACTGCTGTTTACACTTAGCTAGATTAATGCGATGGTGTTGTGTTTAGTATGTTGCTTTGTTTTTTTTTTGTTTTTTTTTGCTTGTTTTCTATTCTTCTCTCAACAGGTGATCCAGGAGATTTTTTTTCTCCCCCCCTTTCTCACTGTCCCTCTCCCCTTCTGTTTTTCTTTTCCTTCCTCTTTCTTTCTCCCTTTCCTATCCCTCACTCATGTCTGTCCCGTCTGTAACATCTGAAAATAAAATAAAATAAATAATAAAAACAAAGGTCGATCAAATGGACCAATACGGCAATGCCAGATGATCCATTTGGCAAAGTAAATCCATTGGGTATCCTTGTTGGTCTTCAGACAACAATTCTGATGGCTAAAGAACCAAATGGGACAGGCAAAAAAAAAAAAAAAAAAAAAAAGAAACTTCCCAAAACTCACCTCTTGAACCAAACCTTCAACCTCTAGCCTTTATTTTTGTGTTTTTTTATTTGTACTCATGTGTAAAGCATTCTTGGGTTTCTTGAAAGATGCCATATACAGTGCTCAGCATAAATGAGTACACCCCACTACATTTGTCAGAAAACCTTTGGTTTCCTTTCAGAATCAACATTTTCTATGAGATGCTATACTACAAAATACTCTCACAAATGTGGGCAATTGATTGCAAACTAGATTTGTTAATTTGCACACACAAAAAATGATTTTCCTAACAAACTCATTCAAGCCCATGCAGCAAAAATGGGGACACCCTACTTATAGTCTTAGGAGAAAAGCCATACTTAAGACTACAAAATTTGAATTAACAGGCATTCAACCACAGGTGAGTCCAATGATTCATTTAAGACGTGTCCAGCAAAATGTAAGAAAGATGGAAGCGCAACCATCTACAGAGACTCCATGCCATCCACGGAAGTTAACATCTCAACAGGAGCGTCTCCTGATGAGAAGGGTTGAAGAAAATCACCATGGAAGTTCACTGCAGTTAGCTAAAGCAGTAGAAAGCCAAACTGGAGTGACTGTTTCCCGTGACACCATACGGCACACACTGCAGAGGAATGGCATGCATGGGTATCGTCCATGAAGGAAGCCTCTCCTAAAGCCCATGCACAAAAAAGCACGCCTAGAATTTGCTAGGGCCCATGCTGAAAAAGATGAAGACTACTGGGACTCTATACTCTGGAGTGATGAGACAAAGATCACTGTTTTTGGAACTAATGGTTTCAAAACTGTATGGCGTCTAAAGGTGAGGATTTCAAAGAAATGCATGGTGCCTACAGTGAAACATGGTGGTGGCAGTGTCCTTATGTGGGGCTGCATGAGTGCTGCTGGTGCTGGGGAGCTGCATTTCATTGATCAAATCACTTTTTATTGTCACATCACATGTGCAGGCACACTGGCACAGCACATGCGAGTGAAATTCTTGTGTGCGAGCCCCACAAGCAACAGAGATGTGCAAACACAACAACACAAACGAGCAAAATACAAGAATGGCCAACCTGAAACTAATAAATATATGTACAATATATAATAGTGTATGCATTTCTGGATGTGTATACTAAATATTTTCCTACGTGTGTGTGTGTGTGTGTGTGTGTGTATACACATTTTTACAAATTAAATAGTAAAAAAAAAATAAAAATAAAATAATAATAAAATAATAATAAAATAATAATAATAAAATATATAAAATATACAGAGTTGAATATGTGCAAAACAAGTGGCATTTATATACAGTGTGGAGTGCATAATGTTGAAGTTCCAGTAGTGAAGCTGAGGTGTCTATGACGTGTTCAGCAGTCTGATGGCCTGGTGGAAGAAGCTGTCTCTCAGTCTGCTGGTACGGGACCGGATGCTGCAGAACCTCCTTCCTGATGGAAGAGTCTGAACAGTTTATGGCTGGGGTGACTGGAGTCCTTGATGATCCTCCCCGCTTTCCTCAGGCACCGCTTCCTGTAGATGTCTTGGAGGGAGGGAAGCTCACCTCCAATTATCCGTTCAGAGCACCGCACTACTCGCTGGAGAGCTTTGCAGTTGTAGGCGGTGCTGTTGCCATACCAGGTGGTGATGCATCCAGTGAGGATGCTCTCAATGGCACAGTGATAGAAGGTCCTGAGGATGCGGGGGCTCATGCCGAATCTTTTCAGTCTCCTGAGAAAGAAGAGGCGCTGCTGCGCCTTCTTCACTGTTTTGTTTGTGTGTACTGACCACGTAAGATCCTCAGCCAGATGTACCCAAGGAACCGGAAGCTGCTCACTCTCTCCACAGCAGCGCCGTTGATGGTGATGGGGGTGTGTACTTCTCTGCACCTCCGGAAGTCCACTATCAACTCCTTTGTCTTTGCGACGTTGAGGGTGAGATGGTTGTCTTGACACCAGTGGGTCAGGGCGCTGACCTCCTCCCTGTAAGCCGTCTCATCACCGTTGGTGATAAGACCCACCACTGTAGTGTCGTCCGCAAACTTCACAATGATGTTGGAGTTGTTAGTGGCTGTGCAGTCGTAGGTGTAGAGTGAGTACAGGAGAGGGCTCAGTACACACCCCTGTGGAGCACCAGTGTTCAGTGTGATGGGGGATGAGGTGATGCTGCCCAGTCTGACCACTTGGCGTCTGTCAGACAGGAAGCTAAGGATCCAGCTGCAGAGGGAGCTGCTCAGTCCTAGATCCTGCAGTTTCCTGTCCAGCTTCGAGGGAACGATGGTATTGAATGCTGAGCTGTAATCTACAAACAGCATTCTCACATACGTGTCTCTCTTCTCCAGGTGTGACAGGGCAGTGTGTAGTGTCAGGGCTATGGCATCATCAGTGGACCTGTTGTGGCGGTATGCGAACTGTAGAGGGTCCAGTGAGTCGGGTAGTGCAGAGCAGATGAAGTCCCTGACCAGCTTCTCGAAGCATTTGCTTACGATGGGGGTCAGGGCTACAGGTCGCCAGTCGTTCAATGAGGAGATGGTGGAGGATTTGGGTACAGGGACGATGGTGGCCATTTTGAAGCAGGCTGGGACTACAGACAGAGAGAGGGAAAGGTTGAAGATGTGCGTGAACACTCCAGCCAGCTGAGCCGCGCATGACTTGAGGACGCGGCCGGGAATCCCGTCCGGACCAGTAGCTTTGCGTGCGTTCACCTTCCTGAAGCACTTCCGCACATCCTCCTCAGACACAGTGTGCGCACTGACGTCATCCGCGGTGCGCACACTGTCCGGTCTCATGGTGTTCGCTGTGTCGAATCTAGCGTAGAATACGTTTAGATCCTCACACAGAGAGGCCGTGGTCTGCGGTGTGCTGGTTTTCCCTCTAAAGTCTGTGATCGTGTTTAGTCCCTGCCACATACTCCGAGGGTTGTCAAACTGTTGCTCCACCCTGTCCCTGTACTCACGTTTGGCTGCTTTGATCGTCTTCCGGAGTTGGTAATGTGCGTGTTTGTAGTCCGATGTGTTCGCGGAGGCAAAGGCGGTGCTCCGTGCCGCGCGAACATCTCCGTTAATCCAGGGTTTTTGATTTGGGAAGGATTTAACTGTTCTGGATGGGACGACATCTTCCACGCATTTCCTGATAAATCCACAGACTGAGTCTGTGTATTCATCAATGTCTCTGGCGGCCACGTGAAACATTTCCCAGTCCGCGTGATCAAAACAGTCCCGCAGCGCAGACTCCGATTGGTCCGTCCAACAGTGCACCGCCCTCCGGGTTGGAGCTTCCTGTTTCAGCTTCTGCCTGTAGGCGGGCAGGAGCAGGATGGAGCAGTGATCTGATTGGCCGAATGGGGCGCGGGGGAGGGCTTTGTACGCATCCCGGAAAGAGGTGTAACAGTGGTCGAGTAGCCGGTTTCCACGTGTGTTAAAAAGGATGTGTTGATGGAGTTTTGGTGAGACTTTCTTCAGGTTTCCCTTATTAAAGTCTCCGGCTGTGATAAACGCTGCCTCTGGGTGTGCGGTTTCCTCGCTGCTGATCGCGCTGTACAGTTCCCTGAGTGCTCGGTCAGTGTCGGCTTGTGGGGGAATGTAAACAGCCGTAATAATCACTGCTGTAAATTCCCTCGGTAGCCAGAATGGCCGGCACTTAATCATCAGGTACTCCAGGTCCGGTGAGCAGAAGGATTTGACCGGGTGCACGTTCGCATAATCACACCAGCTGTTGTTGATCATGAAACACACACCACCGCCTCTGCTTTTCCCAGTAAGATCCTGTGACCTGTCCGCGCGGTGCACAGAGAACCCCGGTAGTTGTATTGCGGAGTCCGGTACCTTGTCCGATAGCCAGGTTTCTGTGAGGCAGATCACGCAGCAGTCCCGCATCTCTCGCTGGAATGAGATCCGTGCCCGAAGCTCGCACAGCTTGTTCTCCAGAGACTGCACATTAGCCAGTAATAAACTGGGTAACGGTGGTCTGTAAGTGCGCCGTCTCAGTCGAACCAGAACGCCAGATCTTCTCCCTCTGCGTCGGCGTTTGCGGCCTCCAGGGCCAGAGAACAAAGGCGTCTCAGGTGAGATGAATGGGGGGTCTGCAAACGGAGCGTCCGTGTTGCAAAACTTGAACTCCAGAAAGAAGGGACGTAGATCAAATCAACAGTGTCACTTTTATGCTCAGGTGTCTCTTTATCTTGACAGAGCGGTACAACAGATGCATAACTGCAGTTGCAGCCTTAGTGCATTAGTAAATCTTCCACTCCCTTCTCCCCTAACTCGTGAACAAAACCTTGAGATACTTAAACTCCTCCACCTGGGGCGGCAAATTCTCCCAGATCTGAAGTGGGCACTCCACCCTTTTCTGGCTTAGGGCCATGGCCTCAGACTTTTAGTTGTTAATTCTCATTTCCATTGCTTCACACTCAGCTGCAAACCAGTTCAGTGCAAGCTGGAGGCCAACCTTTGATGAAGCCAACCACATTATCAGCAAAAAGCAGAGATGGGATTCTGAGGCCTGGTGAAGAGGTGGTCCAGCATTCCTCCTTTGGCCACCACCACCAAAATAAGAATATTCTGTCCATTAAAACCTATGAACTGAGTCAGTGACAAATGACAGACCTGGTGGAGTCCAATACCCAGAGGAAACAAGTGTGACAATCAAGGATGTGTTTAACATCCTCAGTGATGATTCATCCCCAGACTCTTCCTCTACAAAAGCATGTGCGTGGGATTGAAGAGGTCCTGGAAGTATTCCTTCCACCACCCTGACTATAACCTCAGTTGAAGTCACGAGCACCCCACCTCCACTGTGAGTAGAGCCCTGCTTTGCTCTCCTGAGTCACCTGACAGTTTGCTAATTGATTTTAGGCAGATTGAAATTCTTTTTCCATAGCTTCACCAAACTCCTTTTGGTTTTGCTTCCACCACTGACAGAGCTACATTCCACTTGGCGTGCCATTAGCTGTTAGCTAACTCTGAAGTCCCACAGGCTAACCAACCTTGGACTTTTTCAACTTAACAGCTTCCTTCACCTGCAGTGTCCACAATCTGCTTCAGTGATTACAACCAAAACAATCTTGTTGCGACAGCTGATCCATTCAGTCACCTCAGCAAATGGAGGTCCAGAGTTGACAGAAGACTTTAGAAATGAAGTAAAACAATGAGACCAGAAGGAGTCTGGACTGACTACAAATTTAGCAACATACCACTGAGTAGAGCTCCTGAGTAAGATGTGTGTTCTGTTCTGCAGCCTTCATTTGAGGCTTTGTTATGGAGATCTGTCTCCATGCGCTAATGAACTACTTTAAACCACATTTTTGTATTGTATCAGTAATTATTGATTTCTGCTTATAAATACAGCTCAGAGTCATCGGATTTTCATCACATCAATTCAACAGAATTGCAATGATGAAGGTAAGTGAAATCTTTAAATTTCTAACTGAATATATATCAGTCCTATAGAGGTTTTGCAGACACGTGACCGCTTACAACTTGTCGGCCATTTTGGACATGTAATAATCCCAAAACTTAATGTAACATTATGTAGATGAGATAAACTATGAGTAAACAAATTAGTGTGTAGACACTCTCTGAGGAAGCAAAGCTGTCATGGTCCCGGGACTTCTAACCAGTGTTTTGTGTTCTCTTGTATTTTTGTCATTTGGTGTTACGTTTTAGGTCCACTGTTTATTCTAAAGGTTCCTAGGTTATTCTGTTTAGATGTCGTTTATTAGATTTCCCCTCGTGTCTTTTCCCCGTGTCTCCCTCTGTGTATCTGAGTTCTTATGCCTTGTTTCCCCCTGCTTGTATTTTATTCCGTGCCTTTCCAGCCCATTATATCCGTGTTCTCCCCATGTTCTCTCCCCCTCCAGTCCGCGTCTAGGTGTACTTCCTGTTTTACTTTGATAGTCTCCTGTCGGTGTACGTCATGCTGTATTTGCTCCTGCACCGTCTCACAACTATCAGTGTTCCCCGTGTGCTCCCACCCCCTCATTATCCTTCAGTGTATTTATGTCTGCGACCACGTCTCACTCAGTTCTGTGTTGCGTCCTCCCTCATAGTTGTGTGCTGTGTTTCCTTGTGCGTTAGCTTTAATATTTCCCAGTTTAGTTTTTGTTTTGCCGTTCTGTAAATGAAGCGTCATTTTGAGCTTAAGTTTTGTTTCCCGTGAGTTTGCATTTGGGTCCTCGCCTGGCTGCAGACAGCCGTTTCATGACAAAAACACTTTCCTGACTAGCATCTCGCTCGTAATTTGAGGCGACTGTTGTTGTGGTTTGGCGCTGTATAAATAAAACTGAATTGAATAAAATTGAATTTTTTAGCCCCAGCTCTTGTCAGCGGTCCAGCATGTCTGATCTGCTGACAGTAAATAACTGTGACTCATGTAAACTTTCTTATGTTAGAACCCTAACGTCAGTTCAGGAGTGATCACTACCGCTGATCGTGTTCAATATGGCGGACAGCAGTTGAGCGACATGTGCATGATGTCACATGCAGAACCTCTATAGTTTGTGTCTGTGTGGCACCATCACAGTCTGACAGTCACAAACGTTGCAGCTCTACATGAAGCTTTGACTGAAGTAAAATAAGAACACCTCCTCTGTTCCAGCTGCTGTCAGCCTTCATCCTTCTCCTGCTTCCTCTGCTGACCGGCTGTGAACCTTTCATCCTTCCACTGGACTGCAGCGATGTCTATACCCAAGACACCAGTCGAACCAGTGGCGTGTACACCATTTATCCCATTGGAGCCACGTCTGCTGTCCTGGTAGACTGGAGTTATTTACTCTAATGATAAGCTGATTTTTTAATGTTGTCATTTTCAGACCATCATGATTCATCCAAAGATGCAGAAGATGCATTTCCTTTGTGTTTTCGTTGATTCATTTGGTTCTTCCGGCCAAAAATGCACCAGAATCATTACATTTCATTCTCCAGACCAGTGGTTCCCAAACTTTTTTGTTAGGCACCTCTTTGTTTTTCCCCCCCACCAGCACAAACACATCCTCCAACCATGCACACCCACCATATTTAGTTTTCAAACTTCATTGCAGATTATTTCACACCTCAAACAATGTAAACAATAAACAAATAAAAGTAAACTGCAATAAATTACAGGTAGCAATAAAATAAACTCTACCTCTTTTAAATAACAGAACAACGCATCTTTACGGTGTAATTGTTTTAGGTGTAGTTTTTTTGTTTTTTGTTTTTTTACTGTGTGAGAATATTCAACATAGCTATCAACACATTTTTCAAAAAATTAGTTTAAAAACATAACAACTGTGGGATGCTGTTTGTTTGTTGTTGATTTTGATTTGGACAGCCCACTGCGTGCTCCCAATGCAGGGAAACCAAATTCTGTCGGGGATACCTACCTTGGCACCACCATTGTGCAGGTGAAGCCAAAGGCAAGATATGCTTAACCATGTGTTCTAGTCTTTGGCTGGAAGGAAGTTGGTTTGGAAGCATATTTGGAGATGGTTTATCTTCTGCTTGGCTTTTGTGTGGGAGCCCCTCTGCTCTAGACAAGACCTCCTCCAGCCAACCTGCAGGATGTTCACTCACCACCAGGGGGCACTTTGATATAGTGTATCACATGTTAATATGTATTATCGTATGTGTATTATTATTGTATTTATCTTTCTCTATTTTCTAATGATTGTGTGTGTGTGTGTGTGTGTGTGTGTGTGTGTGTGTGTGTGTGTGTCTGCAGGTATACTGTGACATCGACTCACAAGGACAGTGGACGGTGAGTATCTGAACTCCCAGCTTCATGTCTGGTTGTCTGAAGTGCTTAGACTGCTTAGTGATGGTATGAGAGCCCAATAAGAATCGATAAGAGAATCAAAATGAAGGAATTCTTATGAATTCCCATCCCTACCTACTAGGAATGGATCAATCCTGAGCTAAATGATTGGATCGGATATCAGGGAGAAATAAAAAAAAAGTAACCCGATCCATTAAGTATCAGGAAAGCACCTCACCAAACTTGCGGCATGTTGTAACCCAGCTCATGATCTTAACACGTCAGAGCAGTATGCGTCACGTAATAGAGCAGCTGTTGTGTGCAAGACCTCTCAGCGGTCTGGAGTTCACACTGAAATCCTCACTACGTGCTGCCAAACTGGCATTTCATCTACGAGCAAGTGATCCCAGAGAAGTAAAGCAGGTGTGCAAGTTCATCTCGAATGTTTGTAAAGCAATCCCATGTTTTTTTTTTGTTTTTTTTTTTTGTGTCCCGTTTGGATCTTTAGCCATCAGAATTGTTTTCTTAAGGCCAAGAAAGATGCCAAGCGGATTTATTTTACCAAGTGGATCATCATGGCCTTGCCATATTGGTCCATTTGATTGACCTTTATTAAATTATGATATATGGAGCTCGGACTTCTGTGCGTTGTCATTGCTAAGTCTGACCGTACAATGGATAGGCTCAAGTTTTACTTGAAAAAAACTGCAGGCAAAACAGTTTCATGGTTCG
The DNA here is from genome assembly GCF_018398535.1 of Haplochromis burtoni. Classification (NCBI taxonomy): domain Eukaryota; kingdom Metazoa; phylum Chordata; class Actinopteri; order Cichliformes; family Cichlidae; genus Haplochromis; species Haplochromis burtoni. The sequence goes on from NW_024582783.1 coordinate 482,424, forward strand.
AAAAAAAAAAAAATAAGAAAACACTTTTTTCCATACTTGTGTTAAGTTTTGTATAGAAATTACACAAAATTCAGTCTCAAGTTAAATGTGAT